>NW_024582591.1:890768-924772 GCF_018398535.1 Haplochromis burtoni | reverse complement strand
ACTAACGTGGCTCAGAGACGGAAAGCAGACAACAACTGATGTGACTTCCATTGAGGAGCTGCCAAATGGAAACTGGCTCTACCAGATCCATTCCTTCTTGGAGTATACACCCACACCTGAGGAAAAAATCTCATGCATGGTGCAGCATGCAACCCTCATGAAGCCCCTGATATATGACTGGGGTAAGAGAGTATTTAATGCCACCTGTATCTGAGCTTTAGATTAGAAAATTACACAGTATTTCATTAGTTACTTCATTTTACAGGTTTGCACATCTAAATCAACTCAGTGAGAGCTTAAACATAAAATATAGTTAGCTGATACTAAATACAACTGAACCAAATGCAAATTTTCTGCTTTTTGTTTGCGTAAAACAAGAAACTTGTCAGCTTAAGACAAGAGATGTTCTAAAAGGTGTTTCATGCTATTTTGGACAGGTTATCTTAAAGCAAATTTACTTAATAATAAGTAAATTCCACTTACATTTACTCCAAATGATTTAAGTACATTTTTCTACCGGTATTTTCAGTCAAGTCAAATTGATTATCATTCAAATGTGACTTTGCTTTATTCTTGGATCTATACAATCAGCATTTCTCAGCATGTATTCATTTGACATTTTATGAGAAAACATCAACGAGGAATTCACAGAGTAGAAGGCTCTGTGAATTCACACATTAAAAACGGCCGAGAGGATTTAGCGACATAGCAGTGATGTGGTTAACACTGTCACCTCACAGCAAGCAGGTTCCTGGTTTGAAACTCCTGGTTGGCCAGGCCTTTCTGTATGCAGTTTCTCCCTGTGCGTGTGTGGGCTTCCTCTAGTTACTCCAGCTTCCTCCTCAAGTCCAAAGACAAGCATGTTACTCTAGGTCAGCTGGTACTTCTAAACTGGCCATCCACATGAGGAAGATTAATAAAATACTGCATGAATGTACAACACATTGTAGTCTAATGCACTTTAGAGTTATTAATAAAGTAAAAGTATTGTCATCTGATTGACTCATGATTCATATATTTGATATATATCAGTGTAAAATATGTAGATGTAATCTGCTGCTGCTGATAAATGTGTTTTCAGAACCATCGCCTGACTCAGGGAGAGATAAGATTGCTGTTGGTGCAGCAGGGCTGCTGCTGGGTTTGGTGTTTTCAGTTGCTGGGCTCATTTACTACAATAAGAAATCCAGTGGTGAGAGATTCTTTCTAATAAACATAAAACAATACTTGTGATAAGATTTAATGATAAAAACGTTGAACCTTTCTGCAGGGCGGGTCATGGTGTCAACAACCGAGGTAGATGTTTATATTTAACAGTTATTTTTCCATCACTTTGAAACAGATGTGGAAACATCTACCAGACTATAATAAATCTCTTTTTCTTTTTTCTGCAGGTTTTATACCCCGATGACACACTTTGAGTCGGAGCAGCCTTTTGGATTTCACTGAGATTTTGGTTCTGATTATGTAAAACGTTGTGGTCGACTTGCTTGTCCTTAAACTGCCGTCTGAGCTTTTCACAGATGCACAGAGACTCACATCATCCACATTTTCTCCTCACACTGTAAACTTGATCCAAACTCTGAATCACATCAGCTGAGCTTCCACCAGGAAACAGCTGTGTACTGTTTCCTGTCTGCTTCATTTTGGAAAGAAGAATTTAAAAAGTGAATGTAATATGATGTTTTGTTTTTTTTAGCTTACTCTACCGCCCTCAAGTGGCCAAAAAATCAGTTAATGCAGGTAAACCTTCAGCACATGTCGAAAATGGCAGCTGTAAAGCACTGAGGGGTGAAAACAGGAAATGGTCAGTAAGGGCATAATAATCACTAATCACATGGCAGCATCTTAATGTACTTAGGCATGTAAACATGGTTAAATCAAAAGGGAGACAGGTGATTTAACCAACTTGAGTACTTCAAAAACTATTGATGTACTGAGATTTTTCCAACTGTCTCTGGGGTTTTACAGAGGATGGTCTGAAAAAGAGAAAATATCCAATCAGCGCCAGTTCTTTGGGTTTAAATGTTTTGTAGATGTTAGAGGTTGAGAACAGAATGGCTTTGGGCTCATAGGAAGGCCTCAGTAACTAAAATAACCACTCGATACAACCGAGGTTTGCAAAAGAAAAAGCACTGCAGCAGCAGAAGCCCACACCGAGTACCACACCTGTCAGTTAAGAACAGGAACAGTTCTTACAGGCTCAAAAGTGGACAATAGAAGATTTGAAAACTGCAGCCTGGTCTGATGAGTTGATTTCTGCTGCAAAATTCAGATGGTAGAGTCAGAACGTGGTGTAAAAAACATGAAAGCCTGGATCCACCCTACCTTGTATCAACAGTTCAGCCTGCTGGTGGTGTAACAATGCTTGTGATATTTTTCCAACAGTATAACCATGGTGTACCTTCTGCTGGCTGCTTCCACCAGGATAACACACCATGTCACAAAGCTGAGATCATCTCAAACTGTTTTCTTGAACACAAAATTTAGTTCACTGTCCTCAAATGGCCTCCAAGTGAATAGATGTCAATCCAACAGAGAACCTTTGGTATGTGGTGGATCAGGGAATTCTCTGAGGCATCTGTGCCATCAAACATTAAAGCAGCTCTGAAGGCGATGTGATACTAGTAAGTTATACCTTATAAAAAGGCTGCTGAGTGAAAAATAATGTGCTTTTTGCAAATAAAACAAGCTGTCCCCAGTTAGAAAATATACAAATAATTCATACATAAATACAAATTTCCTTATTGTAAAAACTTGATACGTTATAGTAGGAAGACTAGCCAACAGGGACAGTGATACAATGTAATATTCAGCCAGAAAACCAGTCATGTGGATGTTACTTTGATCCTTAATGTAGATTAAACATTGATGCAGAGCATTTACTGTCAGTCAATAACATTCGCTGTTGGCAGTGAATTCTGTCCAGGATGACACACCCTGCCACACCGAAAATATAGTTCGGGAATGATTTGTTTGATGTCTTTGTTCTGAAACAGCAAGTCCAAAAATAAAGAAAAAAATTCAATGAAGAGCTCCAATAAGAAATTCTTTTGCTTTAACTTATCACTATTCACTATAAAACACTGTAAGCTGGTTAAACTTAAAAACGTAACTCTGCTGTTGCTTGGAAATGTTTTCAAGGAAGTAAACTTTTTTAAAAAAGGAACAGACTTTAGGCTAATTGCAGTCAGGTTTGTCAGTAATCACTGGATCAGCTGTTCCATCAAAGTCAACAAAAAACCGACAGAGGCAGAGAAGAAGCAGCCAGAAACCATGACGTAACACTGCAGTGAAAGGAAAGTTCACTACAGATCTCCTTTGGAAATATTTAAGAAAAATGGAAATGCCTCCAGTGTGTCTGAAAGTACACAGGGCATTTTAGTGAGAACATGAGAAATCCACAGGGACCTGTGAACCCTGCAACTGTGGACACTCACTTCATTCATTATACACCACTTCTGCTTTCAGGGTTTTTACTACTTCTGTATACTTATTAAAAAATTCAAACGTACAGATTTCTGTGGCTTAACGTGGATAAAACCATCATCGTTTCATTATTATTAAATGAGAACCACAATTTAGGAGTATAGGAGACACAGATTTTTCTCTCTAAACTACAAGAGGGAAAGGATTTTATACCCATATGTGTGTGTGCGCATGTGTGTGTGTGTTTATAAGCAAGGTCTTCAGCTTATAGTGCAGTTTTGTTTTCTTTTTTTTGACGGTTCCTCTTTTTTGAGGAAACTAAACATGTGACCCATCTTAGAACAAAAACCTCAGAATGAGCTTCAACAGCAGGATAAGGAAGCCGGAAAGTATTGAAATTTGGAGCAGAACTGCGGTAAAGCCGAAAAGATGGTGTAAAAACTTTCATAACATCATGTGAATTTCGGAGGCAACTTTTCTGTATGACGGTGAATGCACGAAAGTTATGTAGCTACTGGCAAACGATCTCTCTGAGGTATCTCGCCTGTTCAACCGGTTAGACTGCTGCATTACCATCAGTGGTCATGTGTTAAGAAGGTGTAGCCGGGCTTTATTGTTAACTGACCCTGAAAGAGATCGTAGTTTGCATTTTGTTCAGTTTGGACCAGTGGGGGAATTTCCAATGATGGCCACCTGCAGCTCACACATGAGGCGCTCTGCTCTCGTAATCCTGCTGCTCAACAGCTTCTGCGTCTTCTCTCAAAGTAAGGATGAATTTCTAATTTACTCCTTTACTATAAACTCATACTATTCAATGTATGTTTGAATTTTCTCAATTTGTCTCCTTCTCAAGTCGTCTGGTAACTTGAATTTTCTTGTTCACTAATACTACCGTGAGGTTAACAATAACACCCCAGCTTCACTGGCATGTATTTCATCACTGCTCTTCGTGATGCAGTCCTATTTTTCTGTGTAGTATTATATTAGATCATTAACTGCACTGCATGAGGTTAGGATTGTGCTTCCACCTGGGTTCATTCATGCGTTAACCTGCATTACAAGCCGGACACTCTGGAAACACATGATTTGATGTTATGAAATGTGTTACATGTTTCCTTTATTTTCCTTTAGTTTGTTATTTAATACTCCTGTCTTACTCTTTATATTTTATGTACAGTGAAAATAAAGGGCTATTCTGTTCTATTCTGTTCATACTAATACATTTATTGTTATTCTCTTGTTTGCATTTTTTGTCTTTTTTCTCAGTTTCACATGAAATTACCTATGTCGTGGCCTGCTTTGTTGATGGGAGAACTGAGGCACAGTTTGAATTTGATGCTGAGGAGCTTATGTATACAGATTTCGAAAGACATGAAGTTGTATACACGGTGCCCCGGTATTTTATATTTAACCCAAGTGAAACATTTCAGAATTTGAATGTATATAACAATGCACAAAAAGCCAAGAGAGCATGTCCAGCACTTCTGTCATACTGGACAGTAGAGGAGAAAAATCCACCTGAAGATAAAGGTAAAGGATTTTTATTCTTGTGTTAACTTCATGTTGTAACATTGCTGATGAGATCTGATGATGTTAATTATGTTTGATCCTACCACAGACCCCCCCGCAAGCATTCTTTACCCTGCAGATGAAGTCGAGCTGGGAGTTGAAAACAGCCTGATCTGCTTTGTGAATTACTTCTATCCACCTGACATCAATGTTACTTGGACCAAAAATGGTCATCCAGTGTCTGAGGGGGTGTCGCTCAGTCGGTATTTTCCCAATAAAGATCAAACCTTCCACCAGTTCTCAACTCTGGTGTTCACCCCGAGCGAGGGCGACATTTACAGCTGCACCGTGGAGCACTCGGCACTGGAGACACCCCAAACAAGAATCTGGGGTAAATATTTGCCCTAATGAATAAAAATAAAATGAAAAGATTTGTTTACTGTAGTCAGTAATTATGTTCTTTTTTTTCTTCTTCTGCAGAAACAGAAATAATGAAAAGCCATGAAAGTCATGGACTGGATGTTTTCTGTGCAGTGGGCCTGACTCTGGGCCTGCTGGGAGTGGCAACGGGAACATTTTTAATTGTAAAAGGACTTGAAAACAAAAAACAATATCTATCTTAGAGATTCCACACATGAAAATCACACAAATAAACAACAAAACTTGGGCACAAAGTCATGGTTCATTCGATAAACAATTCAACAATTAGGTCAGTCCAAAGGTTAAAAATTAACTGTAATGAAACAGAATCCACTAATCACATCCAGTCTTTATTGTGAGAAGTGTTTCAGATTCACACAGGAAATTCAAAAGGCCATTTGACTTTTTATTTCCTTATTTAAATTGCTGCTGTTTGCTTGGGCTGTTGCAGCACTTTTAGTTAACATGCAGTCATTTTCTGCAGTAGTAGCTCTGCAGTGTAGTGGTTTGCACATTCTTCTAACAAGCAGAAGATCTCTGGTTTGATCCTGGCATGAGACACAAATCCCTTGGGGGTTGTGTCAGGAAGGGCAGAAAAGTTTGCCAAGTAAGAGATATGGAGTTGCTGGCTGTGCTTGAGACACAAAAGCAGTGAGAAGTAGCTTGTTATTATGAATTTTAAATAAAATGTGCTAAAACAGAGTCTCTAGGAGGCAGCAGTAAAATGCAACAAGGTTTTCTCAAGTAGTGAAGACTGGATTAAAATGTTTGCATTATATGCACAATAAATATAGTTTGCCATAGCTGGGCAATGAAGCTAATTTTTGTCTGTAACCAAACACCAGCTTTATTGTTTATGTAACTTTGGTTGTTATTTAATCTTCTTTTCTATACCAGCAAAATAAAGAAATCTTTGTTGAAAAAAAATGACTGTTGTCTTTCAGCTCTTTATCTTTGGTTCCAAAACCCGTAAAGCTCTGATGTCCCATTAAATAAAAACATCGGCCATTAAAATCAGTATTATTACAAATAAATAAAAACATATTTCCTGATATGCTATAGATATAAGCTGCTAGCCTGCTAGTGTTCAGATAAATGCAAAACCAATAAGTTTAATAAAATCAAATATAAATCTTTTTAGTAACTTCAGACTTGAGATATACTTGTTTTGGGTTGTGTTTAGTAATTCAAACAAATCAGGGTTAACTGTGGATATTACATAAAAATTACGGCTTGTCTGTGTTTAAAAAAAGCTTTATTGTCTGCACAAATCCGACAATAGAAGTAAATCATGTCCCACAGAGCACCACGCCTACTAAAAGCCTGCATAACAATACTGTTGCTCAATCTGGCGATTCACTTCCTTCTGCAACAAGATCAGACTTCTTCCTATTTTCATTCGTGATTCCTATTTTTTCACCATGCATATTCGCTGCACTTTACTGCTAACAAGTGTGTTCCTCTTATTTTCAAGAGCAGGTAGGTAACTTCAAGATAATAGCTGTTTATTGGTCTTACAGTAAAAATAAAAAAGACGTTTGATTCATTTGTGTTATTTAGTAAACACAAGCTAACGTTTAAGATTGTCGAACTGGCGCTTGCGTTGTGTGTGAGAAGACAACACACATGAGCATTTCAGCATCAGCTAATTGTTGACTTTGTGTTACAGATGCTTACTTTGGTTACGGTGTGGTCCGTTGCCTGTTTACTTCCAAAGATGATGTTGTTTATCTGGCACAGCTCTACTTTAATAAGGTGCTTCAGGGTCAGTACAACAGCACTTTGGGGAAATATGTCGGCTACACAGCGAAAATGAAAGAAATTGCAGATGAACTCAACAAAAACCAACGTTTCTTAGAACAAGAAAAAAAGAACGAACAGAAGTGCAGAACCAACGTCCCGCTAGTGTTTGATGTGCTTTCAAGACCAGGTGAGCATAGAAAAACTCTGAAACTCTAATGATATTTTAGATTCCAGCAGCCATTGATAGTTACACTTCTTATTTCTGTGATATCAATAAAGCACTAGGTAACAGCTTGGTGCTCTACAGGGACTTTCCCTAAAATGTTTTTTAAGTACGTGAGAAAAAGATTGCTGGTGACTGAATCAGTGACTGAATCCTGTGACTGGTAAGTTTTTGAAAATTACTAACAGTGCTGCGGTGTTTTGCACTGTCGCCTCACAGAAAGAAGGTTCCTAGTTTTAACCCAACCTGTGGATTTGTGTGGAGTTATCATCACCTCCCTGTGTTCAACTTCCTTATACACTCCAAACTGATGAATTACTGATGAATGAAAATCTCTCCTGATTTGTGCGCCATCTCTTTTAAATGTTGAAAGTGAAAACACTTCCATAAAGGAAACAACCCTGCGTGCTTAGTTACTGCTCTTCAGCCCTCTTGATGCATTTTAGGAATTAAGATGTCCCTCTGTTAACCCTGGTCACGAGCAGGAAGACGGATGGACAAATTAGAGAAATGAGAAAACCCTAGACTGAAAGTAAACAGCTCAGAGGACACGAAAGAAAAAGCAGTTCCCGAAATAAAACAGTTAGTCGAAACAACTAACAGAATTCATGACCAGGAAACAAGGAGACAGAATGGCGAGGAATATCAGCGAAAATTCGAAAAAACATACCAAAAAACAGACAACCACTGAACAGTCAGGGGTGAGGGAAGAGAGACAGGACAAAAGACACAATGTGGAAGAGAGCCAGAGATAAACCTGAAGATCTGAAAGCAATGATGCAGCGTAGTTTATTAATTAAGGGAATGTTCCGAGTGAAAAGATCCAGCCCAAATTATAAGCTTAATCAAACAGAGGGTTTTACTGGGAATACTGTTAAATGTTTAATGCCACCTTTCCCATACGATCCAGATTAATGTGGTGGGTGGGGTCTTTTACATTTTGAGAGAATTGAGTCTACTAACAGGTTAAATGCAATTTTGAGACGGTCATTATCAGCATATACATGGATATTAAAATGACCTACTATAATTATTTTATTAGAGCTGAGGACTAAATTAGAAAGTCTAAGAATTCACCTAGGAACTGTGAGTAAGGGCCATATGAATGATAGTTAACAGCAAATAAAACTGAGTTTTCCGATTAGAGTTTACAATGCTAAGAGTTCTGCTTTCAAATGAAATCTAATAAGTTGTAAATCTGGATCTATTCAAAGCTTTAGTGGAAGATTGCTGCCACTCCTCCTCTTTGGTCTGTGCTTTGAGGATTCTCACAGTTAGTATTGCTCAGGGGTTTGATTAATTTCAACTATCTGCTGGAACCAAGTCTTTGTAATAGGAGCAAATCAATATGTTTGTCAATTATCAAATAATTTACTCACAGGGGCTTAGAAGACAGAGACCTAATTTTTAATACTACATATTTAACTGTTTACTCTTTAGTGCACTTGAGGGTGCTTTGTTGTGCTTTCTTTGTGAATTTTTTTCATTTAAATCTGATTGGTTTGCTTTGCTTTTTGCCCGACTGGTAACACGCCATCCTCTATCGGAATAGAGGATTACAGGAAAACTGAAGCTCCAGAGAAGGATATAAGGCTCATTACAGAAACTGTGTTATTGCTGCAATGCCTAATCAGTGTTAATTGATGGTATTTAATTTTATACCAAATCGTTCTGACTGTCTGTTCTTTCCACAAGTTGAGCCCACAGTCAAGCTGAGGTTAGCTGAGTCACCAGAAAGTGAACATCCAGGCATGTTGATGTGCAGCGCGTACAACTTTTATCCCAAACAAATCAAACTGACGTGGCTGAGGGACGGAAAGGAGGCAACATCTAATGTGACTTCCACTGATGAACTACCCAACGGAAACTGGCTCTACCAGATTCACTCCTACCTGGAGATTATACCCAAATCTGGAGAGAACATCAGTTGCATGGTGGAGCACGCCAGCCTCATGGAGCCCAAATTTTATGACTGGGGTAAGACGGTGAAAGGAAGCTTATTCTTGGACCTCATCCTGGTTTATGATGTTATTAAATAAGACTTATTAAATTCACAGTTTATAAATGTAATATAGTGATACATGTGTTTTCAGATCCAACATCCGAGGCAGAGAAGAATAAGATTGCTATAGGTGTAGCAGGGCTGCTGCTGGGTTTGGTGTTTGTACTCGGTGGAGCTGTTTTCTACAAGCGGAACACTACAAGTGAGAAACATGACAAACGTGACCTCCTTAATGTCTCTATCTGTAACCTGAGCAATTATATAAGTAAATTTAAGGAATAACTTTTACTTGCTCTGTAGGTAACAAGCTGTTCACTCTAACAGTCATTATTTTCACATCTAACTCTACCGAACTTTGTAGCAGCTGCAATTTTAACACATTAACACAAAATTATTGTTATTTAAAACCGATACATTTTAACTCTGTCTTCTTGTTATTATTGTATAGGCCGGATATTGGTGCCAACAAGTTAATCTACCTGTTTGGAGGTACTGTCTGAAGGTGGAATCATCTAAGAAACGATGGCAGCAAATGGAAAAAAGTCAATTTTGAGTTTGCCAACTGGGAAGACACTTATACTTTGTGCATTTAGACTGGAGAATTCAGAAATATTCAGCAAAAAAAGGGAAAAAAACATATGACTTAAGACTTTTGTTTATAAAACATCACAACTAAATTAACAATGTAACTAATGATTTAATTAATTTATTTAGATTTCTCAGAGTGTAAATGTTCATGTTGACAGAGATGCTGCTGTTTTGAAGGTCTACTTGATTGTGAAATGTTTTATTAATATTACTGAAAATGTTAAAACTATATATCTGGGGCTTGGATAAAAGAGATATATTTTATTCATCTAGTCATTCAGTTATTCTAACAAGCTGATTTATTTATAGACTTAATGTGAAACTGCATCGTGCAATATGTTCTTCATTTTCTTGTTCCAGCTGTTTTAACTTAAAGATTTCATGCTTTTCTTTGTCAAGTGTGAACTGGATACCGTTGGGTTCGTAGGGCCCAGTTGTTCAAAAGCAATGTGGCAGGATAAGGATTATTTGATGTGAAATATCAAAATTAACCTGATCCCAGCAGGGGGCTGAATTTGGTCTGGATTACAAAGGAAAAATGAAACAAAAACTCAAAAGGAAAAGAAAAATAGAACCGGTATACTAAGTTTTTTTCACCACTGTTTTTACATTTTGTATTAAGTGGTATATTTATAAAATAAAATATATTACCCTACATAACTGTATTGATGATGCCTTCTTCATAAGTTTTAAATATATAAAATATACGATAAACTGAGTTGTGTGGTGAAGTCATCACGTTAACGTTAACTAAAAAAGGTTATGAATTAAGAATTTTAAAGGTAATCACAGTAGGTAATAGTAAAATCATTAAAAACTTAAATCTATGCATATGATATAAATTTTTGTTGCCATCTGCTGGTCATTTTTTAGTTTAGTAAGTCGGGCCCGTCGCAGTAAAGACAAACAGTGCAGAACATGTGTTGCTGCACAAAAGCAATCAGAGATGTTCGTGTTTGTGAAGCATGGTGGCAGTAGCATCATGGTGTAGTCCGTCTCAACAGCAGAGGCTGAAGTTTTTACAGTAGACACAGCAGTCACCTCAAGGCGCTTTATATGAAAAGCTAAACCATACAATAACACATACAGAGAACAACCCAACAATCATATGACCCCTTATGAGCAAGCACTTTTGGGGATAGTGGGAAGAAAGAACTCCCTTTTGTCAGGAAGAAACTGCCAACAGAACCAGGCTCAGGAAGGGGCAGCCATCTGCTGCGACCAGGGTGAGGGGAGGAAGACAGGACAAAAGACATTAATTAATCAGTCAATCAATCAATTCAATGCATCATGGGAATCCCCCTAGCAGTCTACACCTGATCCAGGCCTAACTATATGCTTGGCAACAAGGAAAGTTTTAAACCTAATCTTAAAAGCATAGATAGTATCTGTCTCCCGAATACAAACTATTGGAAATATTGGAGATATTGGAAACTGATTCCAAATATCAGAGGCCTGAAAGCTAAAAGCTCTGCCTCACACTCTACTTTTAAATACTCTAGGAACCACAAGCAAGCCCGCAGTCCGAGAGTGAAATGTGGGTTCATTAAGATAAGATGGGGCCTGATTATTTAAGACCTTGTATGTGAGGAGCAGTATTTTGAATTAAATTCTGGATTTAACAGGGTGCCAATGAAGGGAAGCCAATACAGGAGAAATATGCTCTCTCTTTCTCGTACTGCAGCATTTTGGATTAACCGAAGGTTTTTCAGGGAGTTTTTAGGGTATCCTGATAATAACGATTACAGTAGTCCAGCCTAGAAGTAATAAATGCATGAACTAGTTTTTCAGCGTCACTCTGAGACAGGATATTTCTAATTTTAGAGATGTTGTGCAAATGGAACAAAGCAGTCCTACATATTTTTTAATACGTGCACTGAAGGACATTTCCTGGTCTAAAATGACTCCAAGGTTCCTCACAGTGTAACTGGAGGCCAAGGTAATGCCATCAAGTGTAAGAATCTGGTTAGATACCATATTTCTAAGATTTTCAGGGCAGAGTATAATAACCTTGGTTTTATCTGAAATTAGAAACAGAAAATTAGAGGTCATCCAGATCTTTTTGTCTTTAAGATATTCCTGCAGTTTAACTAATTGGTGTGTGTTTCCTGGCTTCATGGATAGATAAAGCTGGGTGTCATCCACATAGCAGTGAAAATGTATGCTATGCCTTCTGATAGAGCTACCTAAAGGGAAGCATGTATAATGTAAAGACAATTGGTCCCAGCACGGAAACCTGTGGAACTCCATAATTACTCTAAGTGTGTGAAGAAGACTCTCCATTTACATGAATAAACTGGAGTGCATTAGATATGATACAACACTATCACAGCACTATCTGTAATACCTACAGCATGCTCTAATCGCTCTAATAGAATATTATGGTCTAGCAGGACGAGCACAGAGATGAGTCCACTGTCAGAGCGCCATAAGATCATTTGTCACCTTCACTAAAGTTGTTTCTGTACTGAACTGTAAATGCCAGGTGGATGCTTCTCACCTGGCATTGAAAACTGAGATAAACAGTGAACTGACAGCCTTTCAGAGATAGCAAAAAAGCTCTGGGGTGAATCTGGTCCAGAGTCACTTTCATATCTGAATACACTCACTACAGATGGTAGGTGGCCAGAGTTTTTGAAGTGACTCTGGGATTAAAACATAAAGTACTGAAAACTATCTAACTGACCATTACTTGATTGCATTTGTTTTTTGTTTTTTTTTAAACAGTAGTGGAAATACGTTGGTCAGCTGCAGCTGTTGTGGGGGGCATTCTAAATTTTGTGTTTTTGATCTCTTGCCTGACTAAAACATGTTTGTCCTACATTGGCCACTAGTTAGGATAAGAAAGCAGAACTGACAGCTATCTGCTGACATCTAGTGGTTCCCGCTTGTTACACATTGTGTAAATTTACAGACCTCACAGTACCATATTATTTTAACAAAAGGCCCATTGCTCTCAGACTGCAGGAAAACAGCTTCATCAATTCAGTCATCTGATCTCAACCCAACAGAGCATGCTTTTTAGATTAGATTAGATAAAGCTATTAATCCCTCGGGTGGGTTCCTCCAGGAAATTCTGTATAATTGTAGTAGAATTTTAGTTTTTGAAGACAAGACTTAAGGTAGAGAGACCCCCAAGCAAGCAATACTGAGAACAGCTACAGTAAAGGCCTGGATGAGCATCTCAAATGAAAGAAAATCCATTTGGTGTCTATTGATTCTAGACTTCAGGCCTTTACTGACTGCAAAGGAATCATCCAAGTACTAAAAACTAATCTTATATTTAAACGGATGTTAGTTTTTCTAGTTATCGTTTATCTAGTTGAATTAAATCTGACTGTATGCTCTTCAATAACACAGTAAGAGAGCTGAGTCCTGTTGCAAAAATATTTACAACCTTACAACCAGAATATTACCAGACAGACAGAGCCAGTAAGGTAGCTGCGAGGACACCTTTTGGTAAGAAGCTGGGCCTGCAGAGGCAGTGTGATGCTTTGTAATATTCTGCTAAGAAACCTTGAGTACCAATCTTCTTATTGATATTACTCATGTAGACACAGTTAATTTTTTTGCTTTAGCTTATCATCAGACTCTTTAAAAACCAATCTGGTTTAACCCGAACAACTTAAATTCCTTCACTAAGTGGTTTTAGTGAAGTAAAAAGAGACTTGTCAAAGCATTTAATGTGTTGTTGTTAAAACAAACTCCGTAACATGTCAGCAAAGGCAGAAAAGAAGAAGCCATAAACTATGAGGTAAACAGTGCAGTTTGGTAAACAGTGATTCAAATCTTCTTTGCAGATGTTTATGAGGATGGAATGTTTCAAAGTATTTTGTGCATTTTAGTGAGAAGGACTGGATGTAACTTCTTTCGTTACCAAAGTAAATCCACAGGGACCTGCGAACCCTGCAGCTGTGATTGCAACACCTTGGTCCTGACACACCAACTTCTGCTTTTTGGGTTTCTGCTGCTTGTGTGTAGTCATTCTTATCACACGTGTTACAAGGAAGTTAGAAAGTTTTGGACTAAAACTGTGGTAAAAACCGAGGAATGTGGTGTATTACGCATAGCCTTGTGTAATTTCTCATATTTCTGGCTGATGATGCAAGAACTGTTTATGTAATCACTGACAAATTCAGAATGTCTCCGTTACAGGAAGGAACCTAGGAAGTAAGGTGTGATCAGTCTGTTATTTTCATTGACCAGACAGAGATTAAATGTGTGGCCTTGATTTGGACAATGTTGAATTTCCTGACAATGGCCACTTACACATGAAGCGCCCTGTGGTCATAATAATCAATCTAAGAATGAGTTCCTGACATTCCTTCAAACTTCACCTTTCAATGGGCGTCTTTTGATGTTTCTCTAGACAACCAAATACCCGAGAGTTAAACAGAACGACCTTGTTCGTCTAATTTTCTATTGACATAAATTTATACATTTATCATTTAAGTTTTTATTCTCAGTTGCAATAGTGACCTGTTTTGACAATGATATAAGTTAAGTAAATTCAAGGCTGAAGAGCTTTTTTAATGTTGATTATAAAAGACATGGGGTTGTATACACAGTGCCCACCTATCTTATGATTAACCCAAGTCAAATATCTGGAGATCTGAGAACACAGAAAACAAATGTGTTATACATTACAGAAAAATACAGAAAAATCCACTGGAGGAAAAAGGTACATGAGTTTTACTGCTGTTTACTTCATTTATCTTTGATGTAACATAACTGGTAAGATATGATGGATCTTAGTTGTTTTTAAACCCACCACAGACCCCCTGAGAGCATCCTCTGTCTTTCTGAAGAAGTTGAGCTGGGGGTTGAAAATAGCCTGATTGGCTTTGTGAATCATTTCAACCCACCTTCCATCAATTTCAGCTAAACCAAAAACGGCCATCCAGTGTCTGAGAGGGTGTCGCTCAGTCGGTATGTTCCCAATAAAGAGCAAACCTTCCACCAGTTCTCAACTCTGAAGTTTAGCCTGAGCGAGGGTGACATTTACAGCTGCACCGTGGAGCACTGGAGAGACCCTAAACAGGAATCTGGGGTAAATATTTAGTCTTATGAATAAAGCAAAAATAAAAAGACGTTTTTACTTCTGTCAGTAATGACAATATTGCAGCTATTCGGGTTAATGTAAAACCGATGAGTTTTATAAGGTCCAAAAAAATGTTTTTTTTAATATCTTTTTATTGCCAAAGGACTTAAAAGAAACTAATATCTCAATCTATTATAGGCATGAAACTACAAATACACACAATTCGCTGCACAATATTAAGATACAAATATCAGACCTGCAGCAGTAATTTTTCTTCAGGTTATTTTAAACTGAAAGAGGGCGTTACTGCTAAGAATTTACTCCAACTTGAAATACATAACACCATATGCTAGAGTTCTGATTTTGGAACTAAATTCCTTGTTTGCACTGTAATAAATTGCCATAGCGGGGAAATGAAGCAAATTTTGAATACTAATTCATCTCAAGCACAGTTCTTTCTTTTATCGCTTACAAAAACCTTCTTTTTTCTTTCCATGATGAAGGCACCACTGCTTGGATATCAAACAGATGTGTTACGGCCTTCCTGTATGGTTTCAAAAACAGTTTAAACCAGCTTCAGGTGAAATTTTACACAAGTTTTTACAGTCTGCACAAATCCAGCAGTTAGGGTGAAAATAAATCACACCACATACATACACAGAGCACCACGCCTACTCTTTAAAAAGTTTATTGTTACTCAAGCTGCAGATTCACTTCCTTATGCGAGAAGATCAGATTGATTGCTACTTTCATTCGTGATTTTGTGTTCGTCACCATGCACACTCACAACTTTGTGATACTGCCACATGTGCTCTTGATATTTTCAACAGCGGGTAAGTAACTTTAATATATAAACTGTATTGTTTGTGTTACAACAATACAACAATGATATCATTAGAGAAATAAAAATACAAGCAAACCTTAAACTGGTGCTTCTGTTGTGTGTGAGAAGATAAAAAAACATGAGCATTTCCATATTGGCTAATTGTTGACTTTGTGTTACAGATGCTTACTTTGGTTACGGTGTGATCCGTTGCCTGTTTACTTCTAAAGATGATGTTGTTTATCTGGCGCAAGTCTACTTGAATAAGATGCTTCTGGGCCAGTACAACAGCACTTTGGGGAAATATGTCGGCTACACAGAGAAAACTAAAGAAATTGCAGACAATCTCAATAAAAACAAAGGTTTCCTGGAACATGAGAAAAAGAACAAAGAGAAGTGCAGAACCAACATCCCACTCGTGTTGGACATTCTTTCAAGACCAGGTGAGCACAGCTGAAACTAATGATGTTTTAGGGTTCAGCAGCCTGCTCACTCTGGGGTCTCTTTAGAAACAACTTGATGCTTTAGAGCAGCTTTTCTGAAAACGTTTTAAGAACTTTATGAGGGAATGATTGCAGGAATCTGTTCATCAAGTGGGCTGAAAGAAGTGTTCAGATCATTTCCTTAGTGAAAAGTATTCATGTATCATCGTCGAAACACCTGCAATGTTTTTTTTTAGAATCAGGACAACATACGCGGCAAAATGCAGCTCCTGAAACTCTTCATCTGTTCCACTCTTACACATGTCTGACTGTAGTCTTAGTGTTATTAGTCCAGTATCAGTGTATTAACTGATGATATTTCATTTTATATTAAATAGCTCTGTCTGTTCTTTCCTCCAGTGAAGCCCATTGTCAGGCTGAGGTTAGTTGAGTCAGCAGATAGCAAACATCCAGGCTTGTTCATGTGCAGCGCGTACAACTTTTATCCCAAACAAATCAAACTGACGTGGCTGAGGGACGGAAAGGAGGCAACATCTAATGTGACTTCCACTGATGAACTACCCAACGGAAACTGGCTCTACCAGATTCACTCCTACCTGGAGATTTCATCGAAACCTGGAGAGAAAATCAGCTGCATGGTGGAGCATGCCAGCCTCACAGAGCCCAAGGTTTATGACTGGGGTAAGAGAGTGATTGGAGGAGAGTTTATCAGTAGAACTCATATTGGTGTTATCCTTCTAAAATAAGACATATTAAATAAGTGTGTATATCTAACACAGTGATAAATGTGTTTTTAGTGCCAATAACTGAAGCAGGGAAGAATAAGATTGCTGTTGGTGCAGCAGGGCTGCTGCTGGCTTTGGTGTTTCCAATTATTGGAGTTATTTTCTACAAGAGGAAGGCCACAGGTGAGACACATAAACCAAAAAAACCTCGAACGACACAATCTGAAACTGTAACTTGGGTAATTGCATTAGTTAATGTAAGCAGTGTGCTGATTATTCCCCATTTCACTCTAACAGTCATTATTCCCACTTCTAACTCTGTCACGGTTACCGTAGCAGTTGCAGTTTTTACTTTAACGTTTTAACACATTAACACAAAATGTCTGCAATCTAAAATGAAGAAATTTCAACTCTGTTGTTTTTTATTTATTCTACAGGCCGATCTAACTGAAATAGTGGGGAAAATGAGGTTTAAGGTGGATTAAATGCCCTGCAACAGACTGGTGACCTCTCCAGGTCACCCACCTCTCACCCTGTGACACCTGGGTTCCAGCCCCACCACCACCACCCTGAAGTAGTTAAGTGATGGAAGGATGGAGATTAAATCAGACTTTTACACTCAGATTGAAATACATAAAATTATTTATGATATATATATATATATCATAAATAATTTTATTTATGATATATATATATATATATACAGCAGAGTTCTGTTCATAAACAGAACTCTGCTGAGTTATCTGTGCTAATTTTTCTCTCTCAATTCATATATCGACATTCCCACAGGTTTCAAAGCTGAATTTAGAGAAATCTGCGAGAAGTCTGATTTATCTACTTTATCTTCATTCCAAAAACCTGAAATCATTTATCATTTATGAAGCTCAGCAGTTTTTGTTTTTCCCTTTTCTTTCCTGTGGTAAACAAAGCTATGTGCCTCTCTCCTGCTCTCCTGTGGGTATTTTTGGTCATCTATGGGTTAAAGAAGCCCTCAGTAGTGTCTTATAGATGAGACTGCTGGCCATGCTGATTAGTTGTTTAAGTACAGAAGATAGGATGGCAAATCCTAAAGGCTCAAACAAAAGCAACAGGCTTTGTTTTGTCCCATCTTCCTGTGCTTTACTTGCCCTTTTTATCTTCTCTTTCTTCGAAACCTCGAGCAGAACCAGGCTCAGGGAAGCCCCACGATGAGCTGATGGGCTTCCCTGAGCCTGGTTCTGCTGAACGTTTCTTTCTGTTAATAGTGTCACGGTCCTGGGTCTGTGACTCCGTGTATGTGTTTTCTGGTTTAATTTATATTCTTTGAATTAGTTTTAATCATGTTTCAGTTTCCTTGCTCTTCCCAGTTTAATCATTTGTATTTCTAATTCTTAGGTTCTTGTTCCCTTTTGTGCTCTGGTTGTCTTGGTCTCATCTGTGTTCTCCCCAGTTCGTCGTCCTTTTCACCCTCTCTGTGTTTCCTTTTTTATTTTGACAGTCTCCCATCCTGTGTTCAGTGTGTTGCCGTGTTGATGGTTTGGGACAGCTGTGTTGGGGGACAGCTGTGTTGCTGTTCAGTGTGTTCAGTTTTTCTTCCCCTGTGTCTCATTGTGTCTGATTACTTCCAGCTGTGATCCCTCCTGTTTCCCATCCTCTAATTGTCTTCTGTGTATTTATGTCCTCTGTCGTCCTCTGCTTGTTGTTGTGTTGTCCCACATCGCTGTGTTTCCTCTGTGCTTCTCGGATTCCTTGTAATTCCTAGTTTCCAGTTTTAGGTTTTTGTTTCCTTGTATTTAGTGTTTGGATTTTACAGCAAATAAAATCTTTTCTTTATCCCTCTGTGTTATGAGTCCTGGGTTTGGGTCCTACTCCTGCCTACCACACAGCGCTACCTTGACAAAAAGGGAGCTTTTCCTTCCTGCCATCACAAAGTGCGTGCTGGTAGGGTGTTGTTTGATTGTTGAGGTTTTCTCCAGAATACTGAACGGCCTTTACCTTACAATATAAAGCACCTTGAAGCGACTGTTGTGATTTGGCACTATATAAATAAGCCAGAATTGAATTACTGTGTTAATATGGTCTGCAGGGTTTTAGGGTTATAAATACATCAGGGAGTTGCATTCAGAGATTCACAGTTAGGATCATATTTCTAAAGGTCTTAGGAAGGCCAACAAATGGGAGCATGTGAATACTTCATTCATTATTATTTCAATTTAGTGGAATAATGGTCACTTTCTTGCAGCAAATTTTATATTATTAATCTCTAAATCTCTGAATCTCTAATTTGACAAAAAAAAATTATTCATAAAACAAGTATTAAAAACATCAGTAACACAAAAATTTATTGGTGGTGGTCCAAAGACGCTAAACTGGAAGACCGACACAGGGGATGAGCAGGCTCTATTTCATAATTAAGCTGAGATCTTTGATATGAGTTTTCTGAGATTTTCTGTTCCTCTGTTGTGGTGAGTGCGGTGTACTTTACTGTGGTCTGCTGGGGGAGCAGCGTCAGAGCTGATAGACCCAACAGACTGAATAAACTGAACAGGAAAGTCGGCTCTGTGATCGGCTGATCACTGAACAAACCGTTATCGATCACGGATAATCACAGATACATCTTTCACATTTTTCACATGTAGTAACTTGTGGTATCAAATGTCACAACAGCCTGAGAGCAACACATCTGTCCATGGAGGTATAAACTGTTCTCACATGTTAACAGTTTATTTTAACCCTACACCCTTATTTATTTAGTTCTCTCTGTTTGGACTGAATAGAGTCCCACGTATCCACATAATTCACATCCACATAACCACACAACTCATTCTTACACACGGACACACACACCAACTTTAATTAAATATGAAACATGTAGTATTGCATTGTATTCTAATGAGTTACATAATATTCTGCTAATTTAAATTTAAGTACTGTAGCTAATCTAACTGCTGTAACAGAGGAGTTTCATAGCCCTGTGATAAATAAATATCCTATCTTAGTGTCAGAAGTGTTGTCTCTAAACGCAGTATATATCTATAATCTGTTGTCTGTGGACGCAGATATATCAGTATATATCTTTATTTGCTTGAAGCTTCTGTCCAAAGTGCGCTCTAGTGCGTCACATGTCTGTAAGACAGCACAGAGGGCTTCAGGACCCACAGTCCCCTGATGCGCCTGCGCTCTGTCAAACGATGAGCCGCTTCGGGTTTTATTTTATTTTTCTCTTCTTGTTGATTAAATGTCCGAGTCTGATTCTCTTCCTATGTTTCGCCATTTATGTTTACATCCACTACCGGACGCGATAAAAAAAAAAAGTGGAGGGAGAAATAAAGACGGAAAGTGATGAGGGCTGCAGATAAACAACAAACAGCGTCACGGCTCTCTCGTCCTTGTCACTGCATCTCTGCAGGCGTCAGACTGCAGTGACAGGACTGTGCTGTTCCCGTTCCGGAGGTCGAGTCGAGAAGCATCACCAAAACACCGGAGCGGTTACGTTACCGAGCGGCGATAAGACGCAGGAGATGCTTGATAAGAGCCTCATATAAGCTCCGATAGGGAACCAGGCGGAGGGTTTGTGCAGGAAAACTCCTCATGAGCACCAGAGAAGGAGCTACACCAGCGGGTAAGGCTGATAGAAGTCCCTGTCTACACTGTTTGCTTAGCTCGATGGAGACTTTCTGTCTTTTTTTTTTTTTAAACTACTGCATTCTTCTAGTTCACTTTATTCTGCTCCACCTTAACAGGTGACGTTAAATAAATACACGGGAGTAGGTCTGGCTTTATGGGGAGGATATCATGAAGAGGTCTGAGGATCCTTCCCCCAAAAGTTTGTGCATCTAACACCTGATCTCCTCAATTCTGGTGAATTTTATTATAGAGCATTTGTATCATGTTCGGAGAAGTACCCTTCTTAACCTTTAACAAATCTGTATTTATTTATAAAACTATTTGTTTCCTTTATATTTCATGCAGTTAACAAAAAAATTTCAACAATTTTTATGCTAACCCCCCCCCCCTTTTTTTTAGCTTAATTGGCCACCCTTGTCTGTTCCTTAACATTGTATTTGTTTCATTATTGCTAAAAATATGCTTTAAGCTATTTAAACGTGTTTAAATACTATATTTAAATATAAAAACTGTAACTGTCATAAATAATTATCAAATCATTTCCAACAAAAAATCCAAGTGTATAATGTTGAAATACAGCTTCCTAGTATCCCCTGCTACACCAACGTTCCAATTCCTGTAAAAACTATACAAAGTTGCCAGGAAAGTAGATTAAGACAGAGAAATCCATGATAGAAACACTAAATTTTTTCTAACACATATATGCATCGCTGTTGTAAGATAAATTTAGGCAATCTTCTCAGCTGTGTAACTGAAACTCAGGATTAGTTAGCAAAAATATTTCTAAAAACCAAACAACACTATCCAGGGGCTCAGAACTTTGTTCATTTTCTGGAATATATATTCTCATATCAAACCACCTCCTCCTTTTATCCTGCTGCAAACTGAGAACACTGTGTGCCTGAGATAATTACTTTTACCACATATTTCATGTTTTTTAAATTAAATAGACCCACCTTGACAGAGGCATTTCTCACTGAGTAATGTTATGAGTTCTAAATATACGACACCTTTGCACTTAGTCCTATACTCAAGGACTGTACTTAAGGACACATTTGAACTATTTGTATATTTTCATGCCAAACTGCTTTGGACTTCTACTCCTCTGTCCATTTATCTGGCAGCTTTATTTTCGCAGTTGACATTTTCAACAACAGAGAAATGTTCGCCTTTCTTGGGTCATCCTGTACTTGTCAAGTCTTTGGTTCTGCCTGTTTTAGATGTCATTTTTGTTCGCTTGTGATGTTTATGTGGACTGACTTTTTGCTTTGCCTTGCCTTTTGGACTTTGTTTCATGGACTAAGGCTCATTGTTTGTTTAATCCTGCCTGCCTTCTGAGTCTGAATGAGGATTTTTAACCTCCACACTGTGAATGCTCCAGACCAGCAAACTGAAAACCTTTTGCTTTTATAGAAGTGCTCATGCTTGCTGATGATCAGTTAATTAAGTACATTTGATGAGCAGGACCTGACTGCTACTTACACTCTTAATTTCTATGGAAGCATTAAGCGTCCAATTCGTTTTTCAAACTTTCTTTCTCTAATGACTGCATATCTAAGGTTTAATAAGTCGCATTTTGTTTTTTTGTTGTTCTCCATAGTTCACCTCTGACAAGACATAGGAGTGACCCTGCCGTTTGCACTGATGGGTCTGAGTCTGTCACGTTGGTTTTGCAGCAGGACAGCCGACAGGCCTCCCTTTTCGTCATCAGCATTCCTCCCACTGGCCGTCCCAACCTCCTCCCGCCTTGCAGTTACGCTGAACTCCCCTCCAGTTTCCCCAGGAGACAGTCGTTCACACTGGAGCACAGTCCACCGTTCTCTTCACTTCCTGCTGTCCCCCTGCAAACAGGAAGCGACCCGCTCACCCGCTGAGCTTAGCAGCGATGGCGTGAGGGCAGAGATAGGAGTGAAGAGTGGACTTCATGTCTGGGAGGTGGTGTGGAGGCCCGAACACAGAGGGACTCATGCCGTTGTGGGCATTTCGAGGCAGGACTGTCCCCTGCAGTCTTCAGGGTACAATGTGCTGGTGGGGGCAGATTCACAGTCCTGGGGATGGGAGCTCAAAACCAATCAGCTCTGGCATGGTGGGCAAACTCTGAAGCTTTACCCAGAAAATGGGAGTAAGAGGTGTCACTCTGAGGCAGCAGCTGATTCAAAGTCACAGTCCTCCTCTTCATCAAGTGCAAAGATGGCACAAACACCTCTCCTCATTCCTGAGCGTGTCCTGCTGGTTCTGGATGCCGATGCCGGGACTCTGGGTTTTGTTGTCAATGGCAGCTTCCTTGGCGTAGCTTTTAAGGACCTCCCTCGAGATGTGGAGCTGTTCCCAACAGTGAGCAGTGTGAGAGGAGGAGCCTGCATTCGACTGCGCTACATGAATGGTTCTACACGTGAGTGCCTCATTTATTTATTTGTCTTTGTACGCAGAAATATAAAGATAAAACACAGCCTTATACTAAACTATGTTGTTTCTGGCTTGTTCTCAGGAGATCCTCCATCCCTCATGGCTTTATGTGGACTGTCGATTCGTCAGAATTTAGGACAGAAAAGGTTAAAACATATGGACAAATTGCCTCTACCCCCTTTTCTCCAGCGCTGCCTGGCTTCTAGTCATTAATCTTCCACGCAAACTGACAAGATGGATATTATTATCAGTTACTGCAGTTTACCAAGGATCCATTCCCTTTTCTATGAAATACTGGCGTAAATTCTGTAAATCTTACATTATATGCACTAGTATAATTATTTTTTATCTTATTTATTACAAATGTGTATGTTTATAGATGTTTTGTAATATTTTTAAAAGAAATTTGGGGGATTTAGAGGCAGTTCTGTGTGGTACAGGTCTGGTTTCTTCTTTTGTGTATCTAATAAATGAGCTGTTTCAAGTGATTTTTATTCTTTTCCTGTCCTTTCACAAACCACAATGTTTGGTTTTGACAATAAAGCTCAGATCCAATAAGGAATATAAAGTTATTTGTATGGAAATACTGATGTAATGTTTTCAACCAGCATAACAAGCCAAGTACAGTGGCAGGATAGATATATACTTACATTTGTTTATGTGACTGAAACCCTGTCTCATATACAGGTGTACTCATATTATTCCTGTATACTGTAACATGCCCATACTTCCACACATTTGTTTGTAGTTGTAATTTAGGTTATATTGTGACATTAGCAATAATACACCCTCTTTAATTCTAAGGTTTTATCAATCAGGACATACCAGGTCCAGGTTCTAATATTATTTAACTACGACCTTAAAAACAACAGCACATAAGATTTTATAACATGACATTACGTAACAAAAACTAGACCACAATGCAGAAGCAGTGTATGAAAAACTAAGCACAGCCCACGATTCAGTTGCTTATAAAACCACCTTTAGCAGCAATAACTTGAAGTAATGGTTTTCTATATTACTTCATCAGTCTCTTGCATCATTCTGGAGGAATGTGGGAGCTTACAGCGTTGCATCACAGCTCAGCTCCCCTAAGGTCCCAGCACAGAATTTGAATCAGGTTTCTAATTGTGCTGTCATAAACATTACCATTTAACATGCTGAGGCATGTAGAGTTTGAAAGGTAGCTCTTGGGTTTTTTGATCTGATCCTGGGGTTAATTTCCTGGGAAATTAAGTCCTGTGAAGATTGGCAACTACTTTCAGTGTTTTCCATTTGTGAATAATCTTCCTCACTATAGAATAATGGAGTTTACCGGTAGATTGTTTGGAAATGACTTTATAAACCGCCCCACATTGATGGGCAGCACCAGTTGCTTCTTTAAGATGATTGCTGATGTTTTTCCTCCTTGATATTGTGTTAACACACACTGTAACGCTGGAGGCCAACAAACTGTCAAAAATTAAGCTTTTATAGAGGTTCTCACACTTACTGATGATCAGTTAATCAGTCACCTGGCTGCTTTGTACTTATTTTTTCACACACTTCTTTATTTTGCCTTCGTTTTTGTTGAATAAATAACCACACAGTGTGATGTGTTGTGTGTTGTTGCTCACCTGCTAAGAACCAGATGCTCCCTCTGCAGGTGGCAGACAAATTACTTGAAGTTTGCTAATCCTGCTGATCGATGCTTGCATGCAGGACATTTTTAAATCCTTCATACAGGCACCTCCTCTCCATCGACGTAATCCACAAAAAAGTCGTGTTTGGAGTCCTACCAGGAGTGGATGCAGTAATCCCATCAGCTGTACACTCCAACCATCAACCACCCCACACCTATGCTACATAGAGGACAGATAGCTAGACAGACAAACAAAAAGGTTTCATATGTTGAAAGAGCTTTCTGAACTGATTAATTGTACAGAACTAATAGCGAGAGAGATGTGGTTGTTATGGCAACCGGGAAGTCGCCTTTGAGCACTTGAAGGTGAGTTTGTGGAAAACAAGCACTGTTAAAGGTTGTTAAAGTTATTTTATCAGTCTCATTTCTGTTATAAGCTGGACTCTATCAGTTATATAAAAGATTTATTGACGTGGCAGTACTCTAAAACAAATTTAATTCTATAGCCGGTTTCTAAATAAAAATATAAGTAAGTTATAGTTAACCTAAACGAGCTAGCTTACATCGTTAGCCCAACAAGCTAACTGGAGCTACAATAATTTCAATTATTATCATAATAATGTCTGTAATATAATTCCATGTTTTGTTTTTATCTTTAAAGGACCCCCTAGCGAGTTTCAAAAAGGTATTTTTGTCTGACTTGCAGTTTAGTTGTTTTAGGAAGCCATGGTTTTCTTTAAGCATCAGTAGTAGTAAGCTATTTAAAGTGAAAAAGCTCTAAAAACCCACATTATACTCCCTGCTCAGCACTAAAGTGCAAGGCAGACAGCCTTGGACAGCCTGTTAATGAGAGTGACTCATTTAGCAGTTAAATGGCTCCATATTTCCCCAAGGAGGCAGAAAAGACAGAGAAGAACATAAAACATAAAATACAATGAATATTGGATTTATCGGGTGACTCCAAATTACTTTAATCTGACTTGTCCTTGTAGAATTAATTATTCATGGCAGCAGCTCTGGATAACCTTAGAGGAGGAGGTGTGGTTTTTGGACCTTCTGGCAGTTTTGAAGAAGAAGATGAGGAGGACTCTCCTGCAGTAAGCTCTGATTTTCACATTCACCAGCAGCACTCATTTAATGTTTTAAGGGAGTTATATGAGAGTTTGAGGGCAGTCAAACTTACACGTTTGCATGTCTGTTTTCCAGGTTTTACTGAGTGTTTTGGTCCAGCATGGGCAGGTGGGCCTCTGCTTCTATGACAGTCAGGACTCATCTTTACACTACATGCCGGACACGCCCGACAACCAAGAGCTCCACCTACTGGTCAGAGGTAAGCAATGCACCTGTATGAGGCAGGTATTGTAGAATCGACACTTATCTCCACACAATGGTAAATTGTAAAACCCTCAGGGAGACTTACAGTATGTGTTAAAAAAAGAAAAACACTTGTGTTGCCATAAACTCTCTTTTTCTCTGTTTTACAGTCATTCAGGAGGTTAGTCCCCATGTAATTATCACCAGTGCAAAGCAGGAGCGCTCCATGACTCTCTTTTTGCAACAGTTAGGTGAGCTTTGGGAGATGATACTTATCTTACCACGAAAGAGGGAAAACAGAAAGACCTTTTAGACAGTTACTTTTAAGACGTGGTGTGGTACATGTGGTCTGGGTCAGAGGAATGAGGTTGAGGTATGTCTGACACTGAAACCAGCCCGTGTGGTAAGTCAGTGGTGCAGTTTTTAAACATCCTGTTCCCGGGGTGCCTGTGGCTCTACCAGTTGGAAGGTCGTGGTTTGATCCCTGGCTCCTCCAGTATGTATGTCGAAGTATCTTTGGGCAAGACACCGAACCCATTACAATGTGAGTGTTGTGAGGTTTGCACTAAGAAAATACTTTGAGTGCTCAAATAAAGTTCATCCATCCATCTATCTTCTTCCACTTTATCCGGGCCCGGGTCGCAGGGGCAGCAGCCTAAGCAGAGAAACCCAGACCTCCCTCTCCCCAGCCACCTCCTCCAGCTTATCCGGGGGAACACCAAGGCGTTCCCAGGCCAGCCGAGAGATATAATCTCTCCAGCGTGTCCTGGGTCTGCCCCGGGGCCTCCTCCCGGTGGGACATGCCCGGAACACCTCACCCAGGAGGCGCCCAGGGGGCATCCTTGTCAGATGCTCGAACCACCTCAGCTGGCTCCTTTTGATGTGGAAGAGCAGTGGCTCTACTCTGAGCTGAACTTCTCACCCTATCTCTAAGGGAGAGGCCACCCACCCTTCGGAGGAAGCTAATTTCCGCCGCTTGTATCCGCGATCTTGTTCTTTCGGTCACTACCCACAGCTCGTGGCCATAGGTGAGGGTAGGGACGTAGATCGACCGGTAAATTGAGAGCTTTGCTTTTACATTCAGCTCTCTCTACACCACGACGGACCGGTGCAGCGTCTGCATCACTGCGGCCGCAGCACCAATCCGTCTGTCGATCTCCGGCTCCCTTCTCCCATCACTCGCGAACAAGACCCTGAGATACTTGAACTCATCCCCGACCCGGAGTGGGCACTCCTCCCTTTTCCGGCTGAGAACCATGGCCTCAGATTTGGAGGTGCTGATCTTCATTCCCGATGCTTCACACTCGGCTGCGAACCGTTCCAGTGCAAGCTGGAGGCCATCACGCAATGAAGCCAACAGAACCACATCATCCGCGAAAAGCAGAGATGAGATTCTGAGGCCACCAAAGTGAAAGCCCTCCGCCACTTGGCTGCGCCTAGAAATCCTGTCCATAAAAATTATGAACAGAATTGATGACAAAGGGCAGCCCTGGTGGAGCCCATCACCCACCGGGAACGAGTCCGACTTATTGCCGGCAATGCGAACCAAGCTCTTGCAACGGTTGTATAGGGATCGAATGGCCCGTAGCAATGGGCTATGGGCCACAAATAAAGTTAAAAAGTGCTATATAAGTGCCAGCCCTAACCAAAGTACCCCAAATGGCAAGCCAAACTTTCAAAGCACACTTGTATTCATATCTGTGATAAACAGCCTCTATGTCATCTTTTGAATATTCTGTCAGAGGAAGGTATTTTTAATAACATATTTTTACAGTCACAACCTAACCAGACAGCTATTTTACATTCTTCTGTGGTTTACTCCACAGAAGACTGGATCCCCATCCCCAACAAATGTTATCCTGCTCTCTATTAGCCAGACCCTTTGAAGTCTGCTAATGTAGTCGCACTGACGAAATTGCTTCTCAAAAACAGGTCATCGTGGTAAACAGAACAAAACCCAAAAATGTTTTCAGCAACCCAGATTTTCATTACTTATTATTCTTGATAAACAGGAAGTATTTGTCTATTTTCTGCTTGCAAAAATATAAACAAAACCAAGTGATTGGATTGACTCAGATTTAACAGCAAAAGCTGTCTAAAGTGAACCTTTTGATTAAATGACCCCACTGCTCGCCCTAGTGGTGAGTTTATCAAACAAAACTGCAAAAGTTTACTTCATTACCTTCACAGTTCTAATAATAAAGTCTGGTTGACATAAAATTCCAAGTGGCAACATTTTTGAACTGCTGATTAGTGTAATGTTTTATGTAGCCCTTACTGTGTTCACTAAAGTGACAACTTTTTTTTCTAAACTACTCTCTGTTGCTTCTCAGGTTCAAACCCACATTACAGACCAGAGGTGGTCACGTATCCATATGTCGACTTTGGTAAACACATTCTTGCAATACTCTCTTCCTCAATCCTTTAGAAGAAATCTAGCATGAAATTGCACAGTTTTCCGGCTTCATTTTGTATCAATGTTGAAGGTCTGGAGGTCAGTAAGCAAAGGTTGCTCTCTGCCAATCTGCCTTTCCTCCCCACCTGCATTTCTGAGAGAGACAAACTGTCCTACCTCTCCTCCTGTATCTCCTTTGACTCGTCCCTGATGGTGAGCCAGCTGTCTACATTCAACATTATCCTATCCATCAGTCATGGTTCTGCAGGAGATGATCATTTTCTCGTGTGTGTGTGTGTACATCTGTGGGATAGCTGAGGGCAGTGGGTGCCCTGCTGAAATGTCTGGACAGGAGGAGAGTGGGAGTGGAGTTGGAAGACAGCAGTGTTGGAGTACCCATCCTGCAGTTTCACGCCTACACACTGTGAGACTTGCATAAATGTAGCACTCACACGCACACACACACACAGAGAACTGTGATTACACATTATAATGAGAACCCTGAAACCATTTTTTCAGCAAAGTGTGAAATTTCATTGGCCTGTTTTTAGTCGGTCAGACGTGCTGCAGAAGTATGAATTTGTCCAACTGTGTTTTAATAGCACAAGTGCATCTCCTTCCTGCCCATCTAGCAAACCAGACCAGCCTAATGCCATTCAGAAGTATTCATGAATAAAAAATGTTGCTTCTCTTTTCATTCTCATTGTAGTAAAGGAATGGTGTACATTGACCGAGACACATACAGGTAAGTGTATAAACTGTCTTTGTCCTACATAGGCCCCTAAAAGCTAATACTGATCTCCTACAATTTTCATAAATTGTTCCTTGTAGAACAACTGAGCCTACCAAGCAGCTGTTCAATTCAGTTGAAATCAGGTTTATTTTATTTGTTTAGGAAACTTTTAGGAGTTTCTTTTGCTTTTTCTGTTCTGTTCTTTATCTATTCTGACATTGTTTTACAGTTTTTGAAATTTCAGTTTTGTGTTGTGACTGTTTATCTTTTGTTGTTACTTTTGTTGTTTTTAATATACTTTATCAAAATTTAGAAAAATATGGAAACTCATCAAGGGTTTTATCATGGTATTAAGAGAGGACAAACACAGGACACAGAAGCAAATGTCAAAAACTAAAGCATAAAGACTGAAAAACAAAGCACAATAGGACTATACACTCAATGAGTTCACCTAATGAGTTCACTGTACTCACGGCCTCCAAAGTCTCTATATCTCAATCCAGTAGAGCACCTTTGGGATGTAATGAAAATAAATAATCACATCATGTATAGCTGACAAATTTCCAGAAACTATGTGAGGCTGTCATGTCAACATGGACCAAAATTGCTAAGGAATGTTTTTAGCACTTTTTAAAATCTATGCCACAAAGAATTAGGGTAGATTTGAAGGGAAAACTAAAGCTAATGAAGTAGCTGGTGAAACTAATATACACAAAAGGCTGATTGTACAATGGTGCACAGGAAGAGTAGTCAATCACAATGAAGCACAAAAACAAAATAAGTAAGGAAGTGGAAAACAAGGTAGAAAAATGTGGAAACACACAGACTAGACAAAGGGAGGCAACAGTGGGGACGCTCCTTGTTGGAAATACAAGAAGGAATAGCAGTAAAATAAAAGTTCACCAACAACACTACAAGAAAACGGGACAATGACAGGTTTGTTCCAGTGTTCTGCAGATCTTCAAATCAGAACTCCACCCATCAGTCTACAAGCTGCATTCAGGAGAAAAGGAGGGACTCAGTCTCTATGGTATGTATAGTAGTTAGTGCATTATCACTCTTTCTTATCCAGTTGTGTTTACCGAGTATTGTGTGTGTGTCACAGGGATCCTGAACCGCTGCAAGTGCAAGTTTGGCTCCAAACTGCTACGGTAAGAAAGTACAATTACACAATAAGTTATTGATCAGCAGCAAATACCGTCTTTTAATAATATAAAGGTAGTTTTGGCTTGCAACATAATAAGCAAAATAAAATGTCCTAGCAGCAAATAAAAAGATGATTTAATTAGCAAATAAATGTGTGAAAAAAATCCTACACAGTTACAAACACTATCATAGCAACAAAAAACAAACAGTTGAGTTTCTTTCTTGTATTTCTACAAACAAACCGTAGTGCTGAAGTTCTGCAAGATATGAGATTTGAGTTTGTATAAAGCAGATTTTATTTATAGTCAAGATGCACCGTTTGTTTTTTTTACTAGTATAATAATGCTGTATTTTTGTAGTATTGAATGTTGATGGTAAAACATCCCTATTTTCAGGTAATTTTGCATTTCATCAACAAACTGTGGTTTTTTGAGGCTTGCTTGTGTGTACTACTACTGTGGCATCCTGTCTTCTGTCAGTCAGTGGTTTCTGCAGCCTACTCAGGACCTGAAAGTGTTAAAAAGGAGGCAGGAAGTGATACGTTTCTTCACGTCTCCTCAGAACTCGGACTCCCTGAGAACCCTGCAGTCATCGCTACGCAACATCCGAAACATACCTGTAACAAGTCTATTGTTTCTCACTTAATTACACCATTACCTACAGATTCATCACCTAACCACTGATATGACAACTACCTAAATCCAGTTTTTGTCTGTTTGCTGTAGACTCTTCTAAGGCGGATGACTCTCTCTCTCACCAAAGTTAATGACTGGCAGAGCCTCTACAAGGTTGGAGCTGCAGGACAGTTTTACTAAGCACACCTTTTCCATGTGACAGGTTCTGTTAAATGTTCAACAAAGTGTGTGTTTGTCAGACGGTGTACAGTGCAGTCTGTATCAGGGACACAGCGCGTCACCTCCCTCAGTCCATTCAGCTGTTTCGTGATATCAGTGAAGGGTTCTCTGATGATCTCAACTATATCACCTCCCTCATCAGCAGAGTTGTGAGTTCCTCCATAAAATCACACCTATTGTTTTAATCACATTTGGCGCCTTTGTTAAGTGTTAATAGATTTCTGATGTGTGATGTAGGTGGATTTTGAAGCCAGCTTGGCAGACAACCGCTTCACAGTCAAACCGAATGTGGATCCTGCCATTGATGAGAGTAAGTGCCTGTTTTAGTTGTAAGCCCATGTGAACTTTGTATGACTGTTGACCTAAACCCATAATTACACTCCCTCTTCCAGAGAAGAGGAGGATGATGGGGCTCTCTGACTTCCTGACAGATGTTGCCAGAAGAGAACTTGAACACCTGGATGCTCGAATCCCATCCTGCTGTGTCATCTACATCCCTGTGGTCTGAGATTTAATTCTGGCACACACAATGCTTTCTCAATTTATTTATTTTTTTTACAAATTCATGTCATGCAGTATTTCAAAAAAGTATTTCCCCCTTCCTGACTTTTTATTTCAGATGATTAAACAATTTTTATTGTTAGACAAAGATAACCAGTAAATGCATAACACAATTTTAAAATGATGCTTTCATTTATTAAAGGAACAAACCTGCCAAGCTCTCCCATATGGAAAAGATATATATAAATCTTATAAAGTTTTTATCTGTCTTGTATGAAACTTGTATGAAAAGCATACAAGAGTGAAAAAATTATATAATGAAACTTGTATGTTTTGTATACCGGTACTTACTAAAAAAAATATGAAAGTAATGAGAAAGTGGCCACTTTCATGAGTAAATCATATATGTTTTTACTATTTCTTTTCCATATGGGCTGTGTGAAAAAGTAATTGCCCCCTAAATCTAATAACTGGTTGTGGCACCTTTGGCAGCAAGAACTGAATTCAAATGGTTGCATTAACTGACAGTGAGTCTTTCACATCACTGTGGGGTAATTTTGGCCAACTCTTCTTTGCTAAATTATGTTAATTCGGCCACACTGGAGGGTTTTCGAGCACGAACAACCTTTTTAACGCCCAGGTTCTGAAGTAGCAAAGCACCATTACACTACCACCAACATGTTTGACTATTGGTACGATGTTTTCTTTTACTGAAATACTGCGTTAGTTTCAGCCTAGATGTAACGGGACTAAAAACTTCTAAAAAGTTTGCTTTTTTTCTCGTCAGTCCACAGAATATTTTTTTCTCTGGGATCATCAAGATGTTTTCTGACAAATGTGAGCCATTTTCGCCCAGTCTCTTTCTTATTGTTCAATCATGAACTTTGACTTTAACTGAGGCAAGTGAGTACATGTTGTTCTGGGTTCTTTTGTGACATCCTGGATCAGTCGTGGATGCGCTCTTGAAGTAATTTTGGTAGGGCGGCCACTCCTGGGAAGGTTTAGCACTCTTAATTTGTGGTTAATGCCTCTCACTGGTTCACAGGAGTCCTAAAGCCTTAGAAATGGCTTTGTGACCTTTTCCAGACAGATAGATGTCAATGACTTTGTTTCTCAGCTGTTTCTTTAGATTTTGGTGTGGTGTGTTGCTTTATGAGATCTTTTAGCCTACTTCACTTTGTCAAACACATTCTATTTTAATGATTTCTTTAGTTTTTCACAGCACTGTATACTGCAGTATTTCTTTGATTTATTGATGATCAGATATTGAGGAAATTGTTACTCTGGACCACCATGCGTATATATCTCAGTACCTTTTATGTCTGAAACTCTCTGTACAGATTGGATTCCTGCTGTCTGTGCCTCGACTGCCTAGTATGGTAGAGAAAAAGGATTTTGAGATGGAGGGACTTGATTTTTTGGTATGTTCATGATCGTATCTAATGATTAGATAGAACTTTATTAATCCCTCGGGTGGGTTCCTCTGGGAAATTCGATTACATTGTTTACACATTTTTGTGATCATTATTCCATATATACAGTATATGTTTTTTTCTATATGTCTGTGTGTGGGCTAGTTTCTTTCAGACGACCGGCTCCACTACCGCAGCCAGAGAACCAGGGAGCTCAACGAGATCCTCGGAGACTTGCACTGCGACATTAGAGGTCTTTTACTTTCACCTACAAAACAGTCACATCACAGGCGTGTTTCTGACATTTTTTATGAGAAAATAACTGCAATTCTCAAGATACTACCTTGATCACAAACCTTCTGTTTGTCAGACATGGAGATGGCAGTCATGGCACATTTGCAGAGCGCAGTCCTTGAAAGGAGCGATTCCCTCTGTAAGGTTCGTGTTCATCACTGTGTATGCAGATTCCAGGGTTTAACACATGACTCCCACTCTGTTTAAGAGATTGCTGGCATCAAAGTGATGTTTTTGATGTGTGTAGGTGGGTTTTGTTGTGATTTACTGTGTGCTTCCTCTGGTTGGATTGAGTTGTTTACTTTGATTATGAAACAGGCCCTGATCCCATTACAAGTTATTTTTTAACTGCTGTGATACTTGTCTATTGATGTATGAGTGCTGCACTATGTGACTGCAGCTGTTCTAAACAATATTATTTTTGAGGGAACAATGAGCATTAAGAACAAATGTATTTGTGGTCAAAATGTAACACTAATAACTTTTAATCATATTGCAACTTAAAAGATTTAAAATAAATAATTTAAAAGAAATACTGAGTTCAATAAAGAGGGGAAACAGAGTCTGCTTCATTGTTGACCACTTGTGTTCAAAGTCATATATCGACCATACAGGGAGTGCAGAATTATTAGGCAAATGAGTATTTTGTCCACATCATCCTCTTCATGCATGTTGTCGTACTCCAAGCTGTATAGGCTCGAAAGCCTACTACCAATTAAGCATATTAGGTGATGTGCATCTCTGTAATGAGAAGGGGTGTGGTCTAATGACATCAA
>NW_024582591.1:848721-889645 GCF_018398535.1 Haplochromis burtoni | reverse complement strand
TGCCTAATAATTATGCACAGTAATAGTCACCTGCACACACAGATATCCCCCTAAAATAGCTAAAACTAAAAACAAACTAAAAACTACTTCCAAGAACATTCAACTTTGATATTAATGAGTTTTTGGGTTCATTGAGAACATGGTTGTTGTTCAATAATAAAATTATTCCTCAAAAATACAACTTTCCTAATAATTCTGCACTCCCTGTATCAACAGAGAAGACTGTAGGTAGGAAGGAAGGTCTGTTGGATTCTAATAGCTCTTCTGTTCAGGATATTAAAGGCGTTTAATCTGTACATTTTATAGGTTCTTGATCTCGCTGCTGAGCTGGACTGTTTAATGGCCATGAGCAGCGCCTCCCAGGAGTACAATTATACCTCGCCTAAGCTAGCCAGCAACAGGAAGATAACGATCACACAGGGCAGGTAAGCGCTGACACACAAAAGGAAAAATTGTTACTGCGGTACAAGAGTGTACTTTTGTATTTACTGTTTTGTTTTTTGTTTTTTGTTTGTTTGTTTTGGGGGGGGTTTGTTTTTGTCCAGGCACCCGCTGTTGGAGCTGTGCTCTCCTGTGTTTGTGGCCAACTCCTTCCACAGCTCTGAGTCGGAGGGCAGAGTCAAAATAATCACCGGACCCAACTCATCCGGAAAGAGCATCTACCTCAAACAGGTAGGGCTGTCATAAAAATGAATTTAACTGAACTGAATTTTATTTTATTCTTCTTTTGTGATCCCAAGTGACGAGCTTCTATGAGCCAAATAGCCAAGCAAGAAGTTTTAAAAACAATAATAATAAGAAGAATTTTAAAAATGATGGCATTCAAGAGACAAATAATCAGCATTATTGCACATAATTTGCCTTTTTCTCTCAGCAGCTGCATTTGCACCTTAGAAAAGATCCACAACATTTACCTATTTCCGTTCAACACTATTTTTACTTTAGTTATTTAATCAGGCATTGCTCCGAAATTTACAACCTCATCAGAAAAATATATTTAGATTCCCATAATAGCAAAGAGACAGCTCAGTTTTTGAAACTCAACGCTTAACCTGCTTTCTATTTTGATTTTGCAGGTGGGTCTGATTGTGTTCATGGCTCTGATTGGCTCAGACGTGCCTGCAAAGGAGGCAGAGATTGGTCTAGTGGACGGCATCTTTACGTGTATACAGAGCAGAGAGTCTGTGTCTGTGGGCCTTAGCACCTTCATGGTAGACCTCAACCAGGTATCTCACGCACACACAAAAACACAGAAATCTCATGATAACAAGCAGCTCCCACTGTGTATGTGTGTAGGTGTACAAATGAAATATATGAATTTTCATCACTGCTCTTTTCATGCTCCACTCCCACTCTCCACCTGTCAAATTTTTTTAAGCAACCACTGCCTGCAGCAATGAGACACACACACACACACACACACACTAAAATGCAAAGTGTAGTCTAACAGTTTGCATCTCTTTTCTCTAGATGGCACAGGCTCTTAACAGCAGTACTGGCAACTCGTTAGTCCTCATCGATGAATTCGGAAAAGGAACTAACACAGTAAGAACAGACTGTCCCAGCACTTTGTGAATTGAACACATATGCACGAGGGTAAAAGGGGAAACACTATGTCATTAATGTTACGCACCTGAAACCAGTCACAAGTTTAAAGCTGCAGCACAAACAGACTCTGGGTTCAGCCAAACATGTGTCACCTATTAGCAAGAAAATAGCAGCAGCTGTGTGGACCTACAAACTTAGAAGTGTTATTTTGCACCTTCTACGGGCAGTTTTGAAACTTTGGGGTATGTGCGTGCATACACACACACACACACACACACACACACACACAGCATTTTAATCCATCTCTGCGTACCATGTTGTACTGAGGAGGGATGAGAAACTCCAGTTATGTTCATCTAGAGAGTAAACATAGGTGTGAGAGGCAGAAACCAACAGAAAGAACAAGAGCAAAATATCAGTGTAGGATAACTTCCATCTTAATCCAGTTAACATGTGTGTGTATAATTTTAAAAAATTATTATTACAATGTGAAAACAATTTGATAATTTGAAGTATTAGTCACTGTAATGGACTAAATCTGCAGCTCCCCTCAATCCCCTCAGAGCTTTGTAATGAGCTTCAGTGGTTCGTTTCACTGCTCTAATGCTGTCATTTCCAGTAAAAAAGCTCTTAAAACTTTGCTGCACACTAACTAATAAACACCACAGAGGGGCACTGGACAGTTACACACACAGAAATGTGAATTTAAAAAGAGGAAATGTTGAATATTATCCTGAATAAAGCTAATGTCACTATGAAACTGCTGGATGTGTCCGTTCTGGTTCTTTCTCTGGTTTGGCCAAAAACTATTCAAAAAATCAGAAAAAAGAAACTGAACTCTCACTCCTGATAACATGCATGCAAAGACCGGTTGATGCCTGACTTTCCCAGTGTACTTTTGTCTTTTTGCTGCACATGGTTGGAAAAAGACAGATCTACATCTGCTGATCTTATCTGCTGCTGCTGTTGCTTTACTCCTTTGTAATTGTTTCAGGTATCCAAACATAGATATAAACATTCCTGGGTGCACCGATAAATACGTTCCTGCAGATCTTTCAGCTGCACATCCATGATATGAATTTCCTATGGATGCACTGGAATCATAAAGAAATACATTCAAGTCATGGTTTTTCACTCTCTATCTGCATTTAATTATTAGTTATTATTATTATTATTAATCTGTGGCTCTCTTGAACATTGTTAGCATGTTCAGGTAGACACTGGCATTTTAATGTCAGTTGGTATCAAGGAGCTCAAAGCGTGCCAGTAAATAATCCCTCATACAATTACACCTCCAGCAGCAGCCTGAACCACTGTTACAAGGCAGAATGGATTCATGCTTTTATGTTATTTATGCTTCTGACCTTACTTTCTGAATGCTGCAGGAGAAACAGAGACTGATCACACTAGAAAATATTTTCAGATTTTCTGTTGTCCAACTTCGGTGAGCCTGTGTGAATTGTAGCCTCGGTTTAATGTTAACATACAGGACAGCTATATGTTCATTTCTCTTTTTCAGACCATTTCAGACTAATCACCTTTCTTCCTCATTCTGATACTCAGTTTGAATTCAGCAGGTCTTCTTGACCATGTCTACATGTAATTGGCTGATTACATATTTGCATTAACAAGTAGATGAACAGGTGTACCTGTATGATATTTATTACTGTTGGATGATTAAAACCAGTAAAAAACATTAGCATTAGGTAAACTGACATTTTTTTACACCTTTAACAATGAGCAAGGAGGGCATCTGGTGGGTGGACTTTTTTCATCCACAAATTTGAAACTGATGTCCCATTTTTTTCCTAACAAAATCCCACTGTCACTAAAAATATTATTAAATCGTAGTTGTTGCTGTGCAGGTGGACGGACTGTCCTTGCTGACTGCATCGATCTCTTACTGGCTGAGGAAAGCCCTTCGGGATGTTCCTCATGTTCTGGTGGCTACTAACTTCCACAGTGTGGTGCAGCTGAGTTTGTTACCATCCTCGGCCCTGCTGTCTCTTCTGGTACTGAGAAACTTTGAGAGTGATTAAAAAAAACCTTCTGTAAAGTTTAAAAATGGTAAACTAAAGTGCTACAGAAAAATGTTTAGAACGGAAACATCCAAATGGCCGATTAAGTAATAAAATTTGTTTCACCTCATTTCACAAGTATGACTAATCATTTGGGTGTATGTGTGCGTCTGGTATGTGTGTTTGTGTGTGTTAGACCCTAGAGACAGCAGTGGACGGAGATGAGTTGGTGTTTTTGTACCAACTAAAGGAAGGGATCTGCCAGTCCAGCTATGCTGCCAACATTGCTACACTGGCGGGCCTGCCAACTTCCCTTGTACAGAGAGCAGTGGAGGTAAACACACACACACACGCACACATACAGAAATAGGCTGACAGACTGACTGATTTTTGTGTTTGTTAAGGTGTCTGAGCTGTACAGGGTAGGAAGGCCCATCAAACGGACTGAAAAAGCATCCTTGGAAGAAGAGACAAAGAGGTTTGCTAAACTTAAGCAGCACAAAGTGACACACAGTTAAAGCAGTGTGTGAAATGTTTCTGTTTGTGGGTAACAGATGCCAGTTTGTTGTGGAGAAGTTCCTTAGCTTGAACCTGGAGGACAAAGATTTGGATGTGCAGAGGTTCTTGAAGGAAGAGCTCCTGCCCTCTGCTGGAGATCTGCTAAACCGCAGCTGAATGCTTCTGGCTTTGCGGCAAACGCGCTTCTGTACCACGTGGTCAGTCTGTTCATTCATTCCTAAATGTTTTGGGTTGGTGTTGGAAGAACGCCGGGGAAAAATACATAATGACACAACCTTTATTCCAAGAAACACTGAAACTTGTGTTGTAGCAAAAAAGACAAAAAAACAAAAACAGCACAGTTTTATATGTTTAAGTACCGTATTCACACTTCAAAAATATGAAATGTAACACCAAACAGCGTTTCTATAATATATAATAAATGATCTTTTATGCTTTAATTATCCAATGTCTTCTTAGTCAGTCATAAAAAAGTTCTGTAAATCTGGCGGTTTTTCTTCACCGTATGGTTGAAGTCCTTTCAGCATCACATCACACAGTCTGTAATAAATAATAAACAAGTTCACTTTATTATGATGACGCTGATTCTTCAGTAAACCAAGTGGTTAGAGCCACTGTGATATACATCAGTGCACAGATGGAAAGTTTGCTCGCTGAGTTGCAGAAGGGCGTGTCGCAACAGTGTTTGGTCATCACAAAGATGGTGTTGTTTGGAAAGATCTCGAAGGTCGTCTCCACCTCGCACTCCTCTGCCTGGGTACACCCCAGCATCTTTATATCCAAAGCATCAGCTGGGGAGACAGGGCAGTAGCATAGAGCCATGATCAGTGTGTATTTTATAGCCAATAACCTTCACATCATGTCTTGTATTCTTCGTATAATGTTTGGTAAACACACACCTGCCCTCCCCCGGCCTGTGTAGCAGCGCTCCCCGAGATTGCATTTGGTTTCAGTCGTGTAGCAGGCATCCCAGAAGCCTAAATCACAGCGGAAGCACTCCAGATGCTCCTCCTCCGCTTCGAATGCCACTGACTCCATGAGCTGCTCTACCTGCTCCTTTTCCTCACCTGAGCCCAAAGAATAACACTGAATGCACAATGATTTTTACTGAATGTGCTGCTAAAGGAGATTCTTCTGAACAACTTAAAATGGAAATGGTCCTTTATGGGGACAGCTGACAAACAACAGCTGACAAACAACAGCATAAATAATAAAACTATATAACAATAACTACGATTTAATAATATTTTTAGTGACAGTGGGATTCTGTTAGGGAAAAAATGGGACATCAGTTTCATAACAATAAAAATATATACTTTTTTTTAACATTTGGGTAAATGTTTTCAAGTGTAAACACATTTTAAACAACCAAAAATAACAGGAAAATGGAAAGACATTGATTACATGCCAAACAACCATTGTTAAGCATGAAGTCGTCGCCAAAGATCTATGAATGTGGCTGATACAGAAAATGCAGATTTCTTATCCTTTATTTAAATTTGCATAAGCAAATAAGCACCACTGGTAAATCTGGTAACCAGGACACTGAACATAATCAGGTAACAGTAAAGAGAGACTCAAATACAGGTAAGAACAGAAAAAATGAAGTTATAAACAGGCTAAAGTTAATAAAATACTTTAGGTTTCTCAGATTTTATGTAATAGTCTTTTTGGCACATTAATATTCAGGGTTGCTGGATGTGTGAAGTACTGCAGCACTGTTACAGGACATCAAGCCAAAGTCATGGCCAGCAAACTGCTGAGCACTTGAGCATCTCAGAAATGCTTTGTTTATTCTGCAGCAGTCTGGAATTTGTTTCTTGAGTGCGTTATTCAGGGAGTGCTCCAAGTCATAGGGCAGCATCATGTTTGTATTAACCGCACAGATACTGGGATTAATGGAAAACTTCAGCAGGGAAACATAATGCAGGCAGGGGACAATACCTCAGTTATTCCTACTGTGATGTACTCCTCGAGCCCTCCGAATCATGTCACTAGTTTTAAAAGATTTTCTTAGTGTCCATAAAACAAAACTGAAAATTGTTAATAAGCTTATCATCAGTGTCCTGTTTTATTCTAAAGATCACCTTTTAGGAGACAACAGAATATCATGATATAGGGAGCTTTGGCTGCCAAATGGCTGACTTTAGTGCTGCGATTGGCTGCTGTCGGCAAAAGGGACTAATCTCTTCCTCGGAGTAATCGGATGCATTTTGGTGAGACAATCCTTATCCCCTATCATCTTGTTAACCCAGTGCTAGCTCAGGTGAATGAGCAAAACAAAAGAGTACCGAGGTGGGGGGTCATTATGAGGAAGGGCCAGGCTTACTTTTTATAACCTAAGGTCCAAAGTCCACTCTTATTCAACAGTTTATGGGGTAAAGCCGGTCTAATACAGCGTAACACAGTCCTATAATAAGTTTTTCCTTAGTGCACATTATAATAGACCTTTTTTTTTTTTTTTTGAGGTTATGGTTTGACTTGAAGGTAATTTTGCAGGATTTTAACCAAACTCTCCTGTTGTTGCATTGTGCAGTGGGTCTCTTTAGGTCCCACCTGTCTGAACCTCTCTAAAACAAAGGTTGGTCACTATTTTATGAAGTAAAGTCCCAAACATTTGTATTTCTATCTTGCCTTACACTGCAGCAGACTGAATACATTTCAGTTTTTCACCAGTTTGAAGCAGTCGTCTTACACTATGGGAATCTGAGGCAGTTTGTGTGATGCTTTATCAGTTAATTTATTTAGTGATAAAATAATGTGCAGATTAATACTTTTTAGTTACAGACCAAATGTATCGCAGGTGATGTTAATCATGGAATTTAACAACTCAAACATTATTGATATGATATAAATAAATGCAGTCATTACAGCCAGTAAGAATCTGACAAGCTATCGGCCAAAAACGCAAATACTTTTCAGGGTCAGCTGTTGGACTCTTAAGTGAAATATAAAGAAAATGTCCTTAAAAAGCATTAGAACACTAAAAATAACACCTGCTATGAACTCGGGTACTCTGTCAGCTTACCTTGAGCAGGTGTGAGCATCATGATGGCAAAAACACACAATATGAGGCCTTTCATTTTGAGCGTGATGCTTCCTCCACCAACTCCACCATGAGGACTGCTGAGGTGGCCGGAGGGTGGAGGGAAATTGGATTAGTAAGGAATGCACCTGTCACCTGCGTGACACCAATCACAGCTGCTAGAAGGGTGCTGACGATCAAACAAGTGACGTTTCTGGAAATAACTGCAGAGATGTGCACTGAAACCTGCAGTTTTTCAAGAGAAGATACAGCATCAGTGTCAAAAATATAACCAAGAGGGTGACACGTGCCTTTGTTTCTAATTAGCAAACTACTTCAAAGGTTAAGATTCCTCCACATGGGTGCAAACCGTGTTTCTGACTTATAACAAAGATTTGTGAGCTGAGCTGAACCCGCCTTTCTGTTTTGACAGCTTTTTACTTTTGAAGTTCCTCAGTAACGGAAATCATTTCACCAACACAGAAACGGTGATCAGAGCTTCTCTCGCTTGTTAAGGAGCAGAGAAATTGAATGAACCTGAGTCAGCGCAGGGTTAAGCAGCTTATAGCCACCCGTCCGTCTGCTCAGATATGTATCAATGCGCGCACACACACACTGGCCTCTCAGAGGAGGGCATTCGATTCAGCTATATTCTCAATGCAGCATTAAGATCTGTGCAGCTGACTTATGTAACACGTGCCACACACACACAACCACACAGAAATACACATGAGAAGATTTATTAAATTGTGTGGCGCTGCAGTGTTTGTATACACATAAATCTGCTGAAGGGATTCCCCCCCGTCCTGTGAATCAATCCCTCTGTAAATGCAACATTTATCTGAAGAGACTTATTTTTGTAATTAACTCAGTGATGTAACTGCGTGACTCACTGCAATGATTCCGAGCATCAAACTTTCTTTTTTAAAAAGAAAGGCTCCAGATTCTGAATTATAAAAGTTTGTTGCCTTACTTTGGATCATGTGGTGGTAAATGTAATATCCTGAAGGCATCTGACAACTTTATGACTCGTATGGAAGATGTAATTTGTGGTGCTTTATTGGATTATGCACACACGCTGCTGTTATTTAGCCTCCTCTCTCTGATTCAGATGGACAAGCAGAAGTAGCACCTGATGTGTAGTGTAACACAATACGAACCCCATTGCACCACAAACTGCAGGCTCCCAAAATCACAATGCGGTCGAATAAAAAGCTCTGAATAAAAACGTTTGCAGGGGGAAGGTTTTATTGCAACACTGTTGTGTGCTTGGTTTACTTAAAATTGAAAAACAAAAGCCCAAAAAAAACAACAACAAACTGGCAGTCGAGTGCAGCATGACAATGTGCAGATTAAATGGTAATAAAAGTTGTAAGTTACAGCTCTACGGTGCATCGTCTTTCCCTCCAAATGTAAACACATCGGATCATCTCACGCACTGCAAAGCACTCGCGCAGCCGACGTGTGAGAAGAGAGCGAACACAGAGCTGCTTTTCTGAGAGGCTGCTTGCAGCATGTTGCAAGATTCAGACGCGTCCCTCCCCCCACCCCCCGACCACCACCAGCTCATCTCTGCAGCTGAATATACAGCCAGCATACTGTACCTACACAAAAGCCCTCCATTGAGTCTGTGTGTGTGTGTGTGTGTGTGTGTGTGAGACACACAGATGGGTGCTGCTTTTAAGTGAGTGAAATGTGTGGCTGCAAATTACTGTAGACTGCTCAGACTTCGGTCGTCGCCTGGATCCCAGCATGGGCCGAAACAAGGAAATACTCAGCAGTCCTACAGCACCTATAAAACCCTTCACACTGATCCCCAGTGTAATTAAAGACTGGAGGAGAAAATGCTGGCGATAATTAAAATTAAACCCCCTCCTCTTCCGCCTCCTCCTCTTCCCTGTTCAAACATTCTCACTTTGGCTTAATTGTAGCTGCTAACATTTCCCTCTGCATTGTTTTGCCCTATTTTTTTTCGCCACTTTTCGGCTTTTGCGGGAGCCAAGGATGGAGACGGAGGATGGAGTATTTGAATAAAGCGTGGGAATTGGATGATAAGAGAGGAGATGAAAGGTCGTGATGGGTGGGAGAGGGAGGCTTCAATTACTCCACTCGCAGGACTTGTTTTTCTCACTTAAGCTACGTCAGGAATAACTCATAACAGCCTCACCAGATTTTTTTTTTGTGTCTTTTTTGTGTCAAGTTGTTGCTCTTTTTCTTTCCATAGAGCCTGTGATTGAAAATCTTTAAGATCTCACCTCGCCGCGGCTGAGAAAAAGGAAAAAACTGAGCAGCTGACAGTAGGAATTTAAAAAGAAATGTTGAATTACAGTAAAAAGAAAAAAAAAGATCCTGCATGTGTGCAGAGCACCAGCTGGTATTTATAGAGTGGCTGTAGGTGTCGAGTGAGAGGAGTGTGGCCTTATGTGCTTCTCTTGTTTGTACCAAGACACAATTTCCTCAGATAAAGAGCAGATTTCACTTATGTATGAGATAAGATAAAGACTTATTTGAAACCTAATCTGGCTCATCCTCTTTTACTGAACCTCTCCAGCAAGCAAATGTAGACATCTGCAGAGAAGCAGAAGGAGGGAGAGGGGAGAGGAGACGGAGTCCATCTCCCAGTATGGCACCCAAATAACTTTTCAGCAAACCTCCTCACGTCCTAATATGGTCAATCCAGTGGTGGCTTTAGGGATTTTTGGGCACGGTTGAGTTCAAAGACAACAAGATTGTGAGTTGACATCAAACAGCACAGCTCCAATCTTTCAAATGTGGGTGAGTCAGAGAGCGATGTAGGACAAAAACACCCTTCACAGACAGTGACTCAGAGCAACTGCGCCATTCGGAGGCACTATAACATACCCAAAAAACATTTCATCTGTTTATTGAGGACTGCATAGTCTTGTGTATCTGCACGTGAAACCTTTAAGTGTGTCTCATCATGCATATTTCATGAGACAGTGGAAGGGGGGGGAGGCAGCATGGGGTTCAGAGTTGAGGCGGCACAGAAGGGTCTGTCCGTACGTTGAAGTTGATTTCACTAGAGTTGCAGGAGTCTGAGAAGACGGGGGAGTGAGAGATGGACAGGCAGGGGGAGGAAGGGTGAGGAGTTGGCTCCTGGTGGTGCAGAACTCGGGCCAGCAGGGTTGACCTTCCTTCCTTCTCCTCCTCATTCCTGTCTTCGTCCTCTTTATCTTTACCTTGTGCGTCCGGAGGAGGTGGCTCTGAGGCTCTGCTGCTAATGCTGTGTCTGTTCAAATGAGGAAGAGGAGGGTCTGAGAGGGGGAGTATGTGGGCTGGAGCGGCCCAGGATCCCTGTTCTCCTTCTTTACACTCCCACTGCTCTTGGCACCCGAAGCTGGGCTGCTCTTGGGAATCTTCACAAAAGCTTCCTCCCTTCAGATCCTCCAGGTCGTCAGGTTTCTCTCGCCTGCAGACTTCACGGTCCCGGTTCTCGTACAGCAGCGTGGCGGCGCAGATGAAGATGAAGAGGCCAACTCCCATTACCACGGGGCCAGCCAGTTTCATCCTGTCCACGGGGGTGGTGCCACGCCGCCCCACGGGCTTCGGTTCTGCAGAGACGTAGCCCGCCACTGCAACACTCATCCCCACCAGCACCACCATTACACCCAGCAGGAGCCACCAACCTGGGGCAGAAGCCAGGGGCAGTTTGGTTTGGAGGGCTTTGCTTTTCCTCAGGTGTCTGTGGCACTCCGGGGGGCAGGCAGGTGAGGAGTGGGAAGAGTGGGAAGAGGCAGGACTGCAGACTGGAGTGTCAGCTGTCATCGTCTGGATTCAGACTGAGAGGAGAGGAGAGAGGCATCAGAAAATAAAGGAATGAAACATGAAAGCGCTGGATGCAGCATCAGGAGAGCGCTGGAGGTGTTGGGGAGAAGACAGTTTAGCCTGCACCGCACACAACAGGAAATAGCTGCTTTAATAAGACATGTGGCTCAGTTAATGAGATGCCGAGCTTCCCGCAACTCCGCTGGTGTCTCTGAGGAGCTCATGAACCACCACCATCAATGACTGACCCCGTTCAAGACCTTATGATTTCACTTCACGATCTCACTGCGGCTAAAAAACAAACTGGAGTCACATCCCTGCGCTAACTGCTCCAACTGAACTCATAATTTATTCCTCCCCCCGACTCTGCCCGAGGCAAGTGGACCTAACCGGGGGATCCGAACGCAGATGATCAAGTTTGCTTTTACGCATCCGTGTTAAACAGAATATTTTGAGTCATTTTGCTCGACAGCACTGTTGCTCACTACACCAATCCACTTCCTGCTGTTTTAACGCAGTGTGTGTGCAGTCGGAGTGGGTACTTGCCTTGTTTTGGACGTAAATCCGAAGCAGAAACTGGCTCCTCGGCATTATCAAAATAAATAGAGCTGACTTATTCCTCCCACTCCTCCACTTTGATCCGGAGGATTCCGTACTTTAACCCAATTCCTCCTCACATGAAGACCTTTTTCATCCATGGATTGACTGCGCGTGCCGCGCGGAAACGGAGCCTGAAACGAGGCTTATATAGTAAAATAAGAGTCTTGATAAAAGTGGTGCAAAGCTGCTCTGCCTCTCCGTCTCTGCGCTGCTTGTGCGTCTGTGCAGCCCGTGTTCCGATATGTGTGTATGTGTGTGTGCGTGTGTGTGTGTGAAGAGGAGGGGTCGTGGGAATCTCTGGCTGGTCCAGGCCAGTCCCACGGTAAATTATTCTCTGCGATCATCACCACCCATCAAGAAGTTTTTCTAAGTGCATAAAATACAAAAATTGCAGAAACGTACCCTCCCATAATAAAATGAGCACAGATATATAGATAGAGAGACTTTTTGTTCTAGGTGGGATTTTCTTGTTAAGGAGACCCTGGAAAAATGTGTGTGTCTATATACAGTTAGGCCCATCATTTTTAGGACAAGGACACGTTTTTTGTAGTTTTCCTTTTGCACACCACCACTCTATATTTTACATCAAAGATGTGACTGAAGCGCAGACTTTAATCAAGCGGGGCTTTTTTGGTTTTGTTTTGTTAATGTAGCATAACGTGTTTAGAATTTACAGGATTTATGCACAGTCCCCTGTTTTCAGAGCATCGTGTGTAATTGTACAATTGACTTTTAAGCAGTTTAATGTCCAGGTAAGGTCTGTCCCTTTGTTGTTTCATGACAAATGGAGCAAGCTTAACATCTGAAGTTGATTCAAAGTGTTACATTTATATTTTACAGCTTTTCATTATAATTTTAAATTCGAGGCTAAAATGGATGTCAGTGCAAGTGAGCGAGGACATCAAGCTTACATAAATAACCTTATTAGAGAGACAGCAAAACATTTTAGGAGAGGACAAAACAACAACCTGGAACACCCTTGAAAAGAAGAAAGGCCTGAAAGACAAGACAACTCAAGGGCATGATGACTGAGTTATTTCCATAGTTAACAAAAGCAACTTCACAACATCTAACCGAGTCAGGAACACTCTTGAGGATGTAGGTATATCATTGCCATGGTCCAGGATCAAGAGACAGCTTCATGAATGGAAATGCAGGAGAGAAACGGCTCATGATCTGAAGCGGACCACTGTCAAACACGGTGGAGGTAGTGTTATGGCATGTGCATATGTATGCCTGTGGAAGTGAGTCACCAGTGTTTAATGCGGATGTGACTGCTGATATAAGCAGCAGGATGAATTTTGAAGAATACTCTGTGCTCAGATTCAGCCAAATGCTGCAAAACTGATTGGACACACCTCACAGTGCAAAGGGAACATGACTCAAAGAAAACTGCAAAAGAAACGCAAGAGTCTCTAAGGCAAAGACATGGGACATTATTCAGTGGCCAAGTCAGTCACCTGATTTCTGTCCAACAGAGCTGCTTTTCATTTCATTAAATGCAAAACTGAATTCAGACAGACCCGCAAACAAGAAGGTGTCTGCAGTAAAAGGCCTGCCCGAGGCTTCAAAAGATTACAAACAGTCCTCAGATTTAAAATTAAGTTAGTTAGCCAAATTACTTTCAAGCCTCTGAAAATTGGGGGAATGTGTATAAAATGGCTGTAAATCCTAAAATGAGTTTTATTAAAGCAGCTTATTTAAACTTGAAACATTGCACTTCAGTCACATTTTGACTGTTTAAATTAAAATGCACTGAAACTAACAAAACTTTGTAATTGTCCAAAAAATTACAGACCTAACTTTATGCATCCTGCTCCAATTAAGTGCCCCTTACTTAATTAAACACAAACAAACAAAATAATCAATGTCCAAACTGTCCAAATGCTTAACACCTTTAAGCATTTAAGCCCAGATTTCCTAGCTAGTCCATCTTGTTAGTGGTAACTTGCGTTGTGGATAAGGTCAAACAAAAACGGTTTAAACTTGTGAAAATCTATTCAGGATATAAATATGGGGGGTTTCAGGTCCATTTTGTAAGCGATGGCTCCATTTGTGGTGAAGATAGAATGAGTCACACCGGGCCAACAGATGTAGCTTTTACATCACCACAAACACATTTTGTTTCATCCACTCAGAGCTCATCTGCAGTTCTTCACAGCTTAGATGAAAACAGGAATATAAGTATTAAAGATACCTGAAAGCTTCTGGGTTACGAGTGTAAGATTCAGGCCATGCGCAGCAGTGGTCTTGTGTGACTTTCAGCCTGCTGCCGATGTGCCACATGTGTTTCAATTAGCAATCTGGTTTGTGGGTAAGTTTGCATGTGGGCCATATGTGGGCAAGACACAGGAAGTGAGTTCTAGGTTTGGGGGCCACTGTGGCCTGACTGTGACCTGCCTGCAGCATGATGTTACGGATGGCTCTGCCTCTTGACCAAATGTTTTTCTCTGACTTTTTAAAAAAGTACCTTAAACAGGAAACAGATGCTTTGATGTTCCAGTTCTTACTCTCTGCGTTAATTTTCCATCACAGACTTGAAAAGTCTGGAGCGAATTTACTGAGTAATTACGATGCCACTTGCATTTTTCACATCTGCAGCTTAATTAATGTAACATACAGAAATAAATGGAAGTTAATGACTGCATGGCACAAAAACACAGCATGCAAACAATGTTTACCACAGCCTGAAAACACATATCCAGTGAACATCAACAGATCAAACTTCAAATAAATAAAAAAAAATGCACACCTATATAGTCTGCAAGTGATTTCTTAGGTACAGCCGTTCAGCTGCTCTTTTAATGCAAATATAGGATCAGGCAATCACATTGGCAGCAACTCACTGCGTTTAGGCATGTAGACACGATCAAGACTGTGGAAGAAATATAATTTAAGCAACTCTGGACGTGACACAGTTGTTGACGTCAGACGGGCTGCTTTATTTATTTCAAACTGCTGATCTGCTGGGATTTTTCCACACAACCATCTGTAGAGTTTACAGAGAATGATCTGAGAAAGGAGAAAATATCCAGTGAGCAGCAGTTCTCCGGGTGAAAGCTCACACCAGGTGCCCCTGCTCTCAACTGAGTTCTAGGTTTGTGGGCCATTGAGACCTGACTGCAGCGTGATGTTACGGATGGCTCTGCCAAATGTGATCAAATTTATCTCTTAGATTTTAAAAAAACAATAACTTAAACAAGATGTTCCAGTTCTTACTGACTCTGCATTAAATTTCCATCACAGATTTGAAAAGTCTGGAGCAAATTTACTGAATAATTACGATGCCACTGACATTTGACATTGTCGACGAAGAACAAAAACCTGAAGCTACATAGTTCACGTGGGATCAGTGGTCTGATGAGTCTCGATTTCTGCTGCAACAGCCTGATGCCGAGGTCAGAATTTGGTGTAAACAACATGAAAGCATGGATCCATCCTGCCTTGTAGCAATGCTTCAGCCTGGCATTGGTCCCATTGTGAGGCTGGCATTTTTGTGGCCTCTTGGTACCAACTGAGCATCATTTCAATGGCACAGCCTACCTGAGTGTTGTTGACCACATTGTAACTTTCATACAACACACCATATTCTAAGGCCCAAATAATAAATATGTTTCTTGAACATAATGAGTTCACAAACAGCGCCTGTAGAATATGGTGGGAACAGGGGATTCACAGCTGACCAATCTGCAGCAACTGTGTGATGCTGTCATGTTAATATGGACTAAAATCTCTAAGGAATGTTTCCAGCACCTTGTTGAATCTGTGCCATTAAAATAAAAAAAAGGGGTCCAACCTGGTACTAGCTCTGTGAGTGTAGAGCAGTTTTAGATTGTCTGTGCAAGTGTGTGGGAGAGGGTGAAATGTCCAGAGTCAAATGAGGACAGCCGATAGTGTGCATCTCATTTATTTTCACCCATTCAGACTTTCCAAACAGCCAGAGCTACCTCGGAGCCAGAATGGCGTACCATTAACCCCTTAAATTACAATACATAAATAAAAGCTGTTTGCATATAAACAGTTGCTGATGTACACATTCCAACTTGCTGAAGTACACGCAGATTTACAAGGACACTGAACATGTTTGTTGTGGGTGTTTTCTTTCCTCTTTCTCCAGAACTATGAAGCAAGGCTCTTTTTTTGTGGGTTTTTTTTTTTAAAGTTTACTGCCACAGCGTCCTCTCCTGTAGAGAAGCTTTTGCATATCCAAACAGGAGTAAACTCTGGTAGCTGTATATTATTTACACTGTAAAAAGACCAGAGGTTAATCTGAACCAAGAACATTGTGACCAGAAACAACAAAACTGAAAGCTGTGTTTAACATTCATATTCATGGAGCGTTCCCAAAAAAAAACAAGTAGAAGAACAGAGCTTGTTCCACCTTAAAAAAAACAAACTCCAAGCTTCCTTAATTCAACAGTTAGCCCTTGGCCCTGTTTGTCAAAAACTCCCCCCCCCCCCGCAATGACCAACCAACACAAGCGGGACAGTAGGAAATTGCATCCTCACTTCTCAAACACACTTTTACACACTCGTACACAAACACGTATTTTTAACCATCCCTCCCTCCCTCCTCATTCAACTTAAACTCCAAATTCACTCACGCCCTTTGGGCCCGTGGAGTGGCCCTCTTTCTCCATCTACAGGAGAAAAGATGAACTACATAGTGCTTCTGCTCCACTGAATTTCACATTTAAAAATGTCCCACCGCCTCACGATTGTATTCTGCAGCTTAAACAACAAACAAACAAACAAACAAAAGAAAAAACAAACAAACAACGTGTGTTCTCAAGTAAGTCGCAACACAAAAAACGTTTCATTACAGCTCAGATTTTAAAAAAATGCAACAGAACTGTGACGCAAAATCCAATTTGTTGGCTGTACAATGTTAAGAAATCTTGAAGGTGCTTGTAGCTTCTTCTTCTCCTCCTTTTTTGTTTTTTTTTAAAGAGTCAGTAAACAAACACGTTATAAGTTAAGGATTCCTCGGGGTATGATGAAAAACTCTCCCTCAGGCTGACCAGGGCCGTCCATCATGGAGAGAGGAGGGAGGAGAGATGGACGTTTTTTTGAGATGATGACTTCCGCTTGTTTCTCTTGTGTAGCTGTACCGTCACAGAGCTCAACAAGTTAAACTTGTTCTGGACATTTAAAAAAAACAAAACAAACAAAGTCTTTACTCGAGCGTCGAGGAACAAGTCCCACTGGAGTCGTGTTCTACTCTTCATCGGCGTTCTTCAACATGAGGATGGAGTTGAAGATCTTCAGAGCGGGTCCTAACTTGATTGACAGGATCTTGACGATGTCTGCTTGTGTGAGCAGCAGGAAGGCCTCGCCATCGATTTGCTGAAGAGGAAAAAAATCAAGTAAAGGCTTTGTTACTTTAAAAGAATTTCTATTGTACGCTGGTTGACGCACAAACAGTATGAACACAGAACACCTCCAATACTAGAAGCACTAGGAGGGGTCAAACCAACAGCAACACTTCTTAACTTTTAAAGTACGATTTGACAAAATAAGTATTTAGGATCAACCTTTAGGTGTTATGAGTTTTGTCAAAGATTTTGATTGTTTCACTACAGGTCATGAAGTTAAAATACACATCAGGATAATCTGATAAGCAAAAAGAAATAATGATCAACTTAACAGCTAAAACTTCTAAAAAAATGCAATTATTACAAAGAAGAAGATGCAGATAGAAGAGAAGAAATAAAAAATCAAAAATGCAATAAATAAACAAATAAATAATTATTTATTTATAAATGAATGAATGAAGTACCTTGTCCCCAGGTGACCGGGCAAGCTCATAAATGATTTAACTTCTAATGTAAAGTCTGCTGTGTTTACAAGAAACGATTGATAGCCAGCGTTAACAAAGCAGGCCATAGAAAGTCGCCAGCATCACTGAGGGGGGAAGATCGCACCCCTAACAAAGTGTCTGCACTGAGCCAGGTTTTCCTCTCATAGCGACGAGGTTTGCTGGAGAGTCTGTTTATTTGCTGTTTACGTGTCAGAAACTGTTTGGTAAACGTAATTTTTCAGACAGTTTTGAGCGATACTATGGACAGTGAAGTTAGCATAAACACCAGGAACACTGGAAAGTCTGGTTGTTCTCGACTGCATCGCTGTTTGGCTGTTTTTGTACAGCTGGGATTCTCGGTCTGCTTCGCGTGCTGGCTTTTTTCCCATGCGGCGTCGCTTTTGTGTAAACAGCAAAATTCAGCCGAGCAACATTTTGAAAAGTACATCTGAAAATTGAAAGTCTGAACCTGGAAATTGTTTCCACTGACAGTCACTTAAATCAGTCTCACTGATCAGCCTTTCAGAGTTCCCCATCTTAAAGTTTGTTAAACCTGCTTTCTGTCTTACTGTAGCTGTGATATTTAAATAAAGTTAAACAAAACAAAATTAAACATCAAAAAAAGCTCATTTTAGAGAACAAACGTGGCTGACATTTTTATTGTTTTATAAAAATCACTAAGGGTTTGTTTGCCATTGGTTAACGTGCAACGTAAATCTGAACTAGCACAGGGATTTACATTAGTGGACATATGAATTGTTTTGGAAGCACTAAAACTGAGGCTCTTTTTTCTCTCATTTTTCAGTAGAACCTTAAATTTATGAAAATATATGCAAGATGAAAAAGCTGGAGACTGCATGAAATTATGCAGTCAGCAAAAAGGTGTCTGAGAAGACTGCAAACCATGACTGATGCAAAAGAACAACATCTACGATTTAATGTGCAGCTATTTTTAAGCCAGCTTTACGCCAGACCACACACACACACACACACAAACACACCACACACACACACACACACACACACACACACACACACACACACACACTAAACTGATGAAGTTGCTTATTGCTGCCACTTGTATTCCCTTGTTTATTTATTTATTTATTTATGCATGCATGCTTTCTTCACATGTTCTCAAATGCAAAATTAGGACCTCTCACTTGTTCCCTTCACAGGAAATGAGCGAGAGCCGAAGCAGCTGTTGGATTAGAGAATAACCTCATTCATGTCAGCAGGGAAATACACACGTTTGATATTCTGAACAAGGCTAGGAAGTAATGGGAAAGCTAAACTGATTGAACCTCGGTCAGTTAGGTATTGTCCGAAGTCCTTAGTTGATTAATTACTCAGTTAAATAACATATAAGGACTGATCCAGAAAAAAAAAAAGAATAACCTTCAACAGCATCTGCCTCACATCCAAAGCAAGTTCTAAATTGATTTGTCTAATGATAAAGCATTAAACAATAATCAAGAATGAGCAGTTATTAGCTAAAGCCCTGTTTAAAGCAGTTTTCTGTGCTGGGCACCAGCATCTCAACGCAAAACAAATGAGCGTGTACTTCTTACAGAAAGGTTGTGTGGGCGAGAGCCAAAACATCCACGACCATTATCCCACTCTAGTAATGTAAAATACAGTGGGTGGATGAGCAGGCAGCCACATGCCACACGGCCCGAGTGCATCAGCTCAGGTTCGAGTCCAACCCGTGGCCCTTTGCTCCCTCTCTCTCTCCCCACTTTCCTGTCTGTCTTCACTGCTTCACTATCCAATAAAGACAAAACACCAAAAAATTACGTAGAGGGAAAAAAAGAGGCTATAATTCGCTGGAAATCAACCGATGCTGAATCCGCCAAAATAAGGTTTATCTAATTCTAATTCTGTTTTGGTGATCTCCTTGGCTCCCTGTTTCACTGTATGTGTTTACACACTAAGAGAAAACATACACACACACACACACACACAGATTGAAACAGGGAGCAGAAGACACCAGTAAAACAACACACTACACAAGTGCACATAAATCAGTTAGGAGGTTGGGACTGCTTCTCCTCCTCCCATGCAAGCCTCTGCACGTCCTCCTTCACTACATCCATGATCTCTTTCTGAGGTCTTCCTCTTTTCCTCCTGCCTTGCAGTCCTTATTCAACAGCCTTTGTCCAGTCTGTCTACTGTCCCTCCTCTGCTACATCTCCAAACCATCTCAGCCTTGCTGCTCTAACTCTGTCTCCAACCGCTCCGCCTTCAGGTCTCTCCCAGTGAAATCTTAACATTACCAGCTTGCCCTCCTGTCTTTTTTTCTGAGCCACCCTCATACGTCACAGCAGGTCTCAGCACCTCTTGTAAAGCCTCCCACTTCACTCTTACATGGATCCCCTACATAAAACACATTTTAATTTCAAACTGTTCTGGAATATCTGCTGAACTCTCCAGACTACACTCTGTAGTGATTCCGCTGAATTATGTTCTGTGATGGCATGTGTGATGGTACTGTACCCTACATGCAAAAAAACAAAACCCCCAAAAACTCAGCTTTGCTTTCTTAGATGAATTATCAATAATACATCTTGACAATAATCAGAGCCATGATCAGCTACTTCTTCAGTGACTCCATCGTACTGCAGACAAAAGTCCAACTGCAGTAAGCAAAGTCTGTCCCTGTTGTGCTCTGAGGCCTCAGTGAACTTGGTGTAGCAGCACATGGGTCAGTTCTCCATCTGCTGCAGGTTCTGGTTAGTTTCCCTCCAGCTCACAGAGCATCATCCACACTGGGGAGGTGGGAATTTTTCTGACCGCACGAGAAGAGACTTTCTACAGAGCCAGCTGACTGATATTGATGACAGTGGCTAATTAGCCCGCCAACAGTGTAACAAAAGACGTGAAGGGACGGAGCCTGCCTGTTAGTGGTGGCTCAACTTTAAAAATAAAAGTGAGCGGACTGTCTGCTAGCACTTCGATTGCAGAGGCATCGATCCTTCAGAAGTTTCAGTGTACATGCCATGTGGCTTTTACTTTCACTCTCACTTCTTTTTGCAAACCATCCTGAAGTGCTTACCTCTGTTTTAAATGTAGCAGCGTGTTCTTTGCACCCTGGAAGCCCTTTGACAAAACCAGCCACCTGAAGAACAAAGAAAATAAACATACAGAAAACAGCTTCAGACAAACGCAGGATGTCGATCAATGCGTGTTTATGTACTGATCGTGATTCTTTACATGCCTCTATTGACCCTCAATCGTTCACCTGACTGCCAAAATGAAGGCTCCAGCTCACCGCGACACCCAGAAAAGCCCTTACTGAATATTCATGCACAGTTGCGGTCTCCCTGAACAACTAGCCGCCTTCATGTTGGATGAGTGGATTCAGAGTTTGTGTGCCTGCTTTTCTTGTGTTTACACAGTCTGAGTGTCTAAGCATGTCTAACCTCCTCGGCACTCCAAGTGGCCACTCTCTTGGCAGTCAGCCCCAGGACCTCAGGCAGCAGCTGGCAGTGTTTGTCCCAGCAAAGAGCCACCCGATGGGGAGGCGAGGCAGAGATGCCGGGGGAGAACACCGACTCGTGGAGGGCCTGCTGGAGGGAGATGGCCTCTGGAGAGGCTGAGGAGAGTTAAGAGGAGTCAGTGGGAGGAAGTGAGGGTGTGAGGTACGATTCCTTCTGCACTTTTTCCTCGCTTACCTTTACTATCGCCAATCTCCTCTTTGACATAATGCATTTTTAGGTATTTGGGAACTGGAGCTGTCCTGAAATGAAGACCAACGACAGAATGACTCCTTGAAACAAACAAATCATATCAGGCGCAGCGTAGTGTGAGGCTATCTTGAGCGACAGGTACCGTTTAGGCCTTGTTCCATTGTGGCTTTGCTCAGTGGCTCCACTCAGTGCCTCTGCCTGGCTACTGCGTCCTGTACGCTCAGCTTCCACCGTCGCCGGTTTCCTAGCAACACAGATAATCATTGCTCAGGTACAAACCACTACATATAGTTGCATGCAAATCCCCTGATATGATAGGAGCTGTTAAAGTATGTCGACAAAGGATTGAACCTGTTCTGGGCGTCCTCCGGTCCTTCAGGTTGATCTTGCGTCGAGGAGTTTTGCGTTGTGTTGTTTGCATTTGGGTCAGGGCGTCGCCCACGAGGATGAGGCCCGCTGAGGGTGGGAGGCCGCTCTCCGCTGAGACGGTCTGGCAGCAAACCCTCTTTGTTCAGATTCACCTCTGAGTAGGGACAGCTCACCTGACTGCACACAGAGACGCAAACATCGCTGGGACACACAGCCTTTATTTTTTTAAAACTCCAGTAAGAGGTTATAACACAGACAACAGAAAGGCAGTTAATATCGCCTCGCCTCGCCTCACCCTCCTACATACAGACAAACACACAAGTAACACATGTAGAGTGCTGGCAGCCCACACAAATAAAAGCAATATTTGAGAGCCTGGAGACGTCTCCTCTTTTAGTTACTGTTAAGACGTGTTTACTACACCTTAATATAACAATATGACATTACCTGACGACTGACTGGACAAACAAAAATGGAAATGGTGATAATTTATTGAAATCCATTTGGAAAGTGCTGCACTTAAGAGTGTTAAAAGTATTTTAGAAACAGGATAGAAAGGCAACACTGCAGCGACTGAGAAACTATGACAAATATTCCCTGAGGTAAACCGGGAGAGCAGTTGGGGAAATGCATAAAACATCTTAAATGAAAATGGAGATGTAAGACATAAGAGTTGCAACAAAAGACGACTGTGAAAAGTTGAGCTACGAACGTGTAGTGAGTCCCATAGCGAGGTCCCCTGATGTGCCCAACGCCGTTGCATCCCGGGGTAGGACATCCTTGTCCTGGAGCAGTCACTAAATCACTGGAGCCTGAAATACACACACGCACACACACACGGGAAACTTAATAAAACTATGCAAACAACCATCCATTCTGAATTCATTATACATTCCTCTTAATGTCTTATCCAAGTAAAATAAAGGCAGAGATCAAGTGTGCTGACTCATCTGTTGAAATTAGAAATCTGGCAACCTCACCCTCAGCACCCAGCAGGACAGACAAGGACAGTCTGTGTGTCTGTGCGTGTGAGTGTGAGAGAGAGTCGTAAAATGTGTCACACCGTTAGGATATTGTAGTGGGTGTCCAGTTTTTTGACACCACCCGACAGGATGCAGATCTGGGCAGTCGGTTTCCACCCAATAGTCGTACTCTGAACTCCAGCCATCAAAGTGGATCTGCAAGAGAAGGAGGGTAAACAAGAATTTAAACAAAGGCTGAGCACAGAAAAAAAAAAATCAAAAAGCATCACCATGAAGAGACATCTCCCACCTTTAGTCTGTGGTCCTCTGTGTCTGCTATAGTGGCAACACGAATGAGCATGGGATTCCTCTTATCAACCGCTTCTACTTTCATCCCAAACTGGAAGCCATGCAGAGGTCGCTGAAAAAACCCCCACAGAATCACATGTCTGTATTTAGACTACTGTAGCACAGTACCGTAAATATCTGCATACTCGTATATCATACCACTTTGAAAGCTCGTGCAGGAGCTGCCTGTGTGCCCGTCTCTTCCAGGTATTTCTCCCAAGAGAAACTCTTTGGTTCCTTACATTCTAAGGAGAGGAGATAAAGACTCATTAGGTGCACTGGATACTGCAGACAGACACCATGTAAACAAAGCCATTTCTACAGGTGTAACAACAACACCCAGCAGGTTAGAAATAGGTGGCAACATGGGGATCTACAGGAAATTACATCTTACTATTAATACACTTAGCATGAGCACATTTACTTTCTACAGAATAATTCATCCGTGGCTTTGTTATCAGATTTTACTATTTCAGGATTCAAGATTTTTTTTTTTGTTGTTGCCATTTTTATTTATTTTATTTATCATTTTTTATTTAGCTGGCCCTTAATTAATCATCTCAGATCTTACAAGAGTTGGGTCCTACAGTATATTACATTCATACTGACTCACACGTGTCTTGGTCTGTCTTACCAGCTGGAGTTGTGAGTGTTAGCTCAGCCTCTTCACAGTAACCCACAGGGTGGATGTATGGACTGCTGGCATCACACCTTAAAACAAACACAAGTAAATGGGCGAACGATAACACCGGGGGTTTTGAAAGAAATATTCACCAATAAAAAGGTTCAGAAACTCTTTAGTTACAATGCTAGTCTGTTTATTTAAAATACAGTGGCATGCTGTCTTCAGTAGACAGGCACTAAATTAGCACTGCTTTCACACGGATTCAAATCTCCAGCTGCCCTCAAGGCAGACCGGCGAACATCTCTGGGTAATAATCTCTCACCAGTAATCATGTGTGTCATCCCAGTTGTCAAAATGAATGAGCAGGCGGTTGTCGACAACGGCAGCAATTGTTGCTACACAGATCAAAGCAGGATTCCTCTTGTCAATCGCCTCCAGTTTCATCCCAGCTCTAAACCCGGATGGAGTCACGGACTAAAAACAAACAAACAAACAAAAAGACAATATGCATTTAGCCAATTTAGCCACACGGAGCCAATAAAATCCACTGAATCACAGAACCATCTGACAGCTTCAGATGTGTTTAACACTCACTGTGTTGAGGCTCTTAAAAAGGTGTTTCGGGGCCAGCTGACCCCTGCAGTTCTTCACGTACGTGCTCCAGTTGAACTCTCCATCCTTACAGCCTACAACACGACAAGCCCAGTCAGCTGAGTTGTGACCCAACTTTGTTAAAAAAATAAAAAATAAAAATTCTACCTTGAATTTCATGTTTATTGGTGGTATTCTTGTTACCTTTAGGCAACAATAACTTGTGTCCGTTCTTCTCACACCAGCCGGCTGGTTTCAGATCCCACGAATCGGCATTAGCCCAGAAGTCATAGCATTCTGGATATCCGTCAAAGTGGAGCCTCACCCGGTAACCTTGGATCTGGGATGCAAAGAGAGGTAGGCATCCATGAGTCAAAGTCTTTATCTAGAAAAATGTTATAGCGTATAGGTAACATAGTCAAGCATTAGCATTAGTACCTCCGCAACACTGAGCACACAGAATAGAGACGGGTGTGCCGGGTCAAGTCCCTCCAGCTTCATCCCCACCTTAAAACTGTTCCTGCTTTGTGGAAGCGACTGGTGCTGCAAGAATAATAACAGCATAGGTCAGATAAACAAGACTGTGAGCTTCTACTTAACAGGGTACAAATAGCAGGTATATGCAGGTTTTTACCTCTTTGAATAGTTTAACTGGAGCAGCGACCGCTCTCTCCTCTTCGAGGTAAGAAGGCCAGCTCCATGCACGTTTCTTATTGGGTGGGGCAGCAACTAAAGGTTGGGTGAACAAATAGTGACATATTACGTGTTGTATAAAGTGTATGCCAATGACACACAATGCATATAAAACCATGAATACGTGGATGTATTCTAGGCAGTTTGACAATTTTCTTTCTATCGAAGTCCCTATATAAAAATGGGCAAAAACAGCATGCTCATAATATTGGTTTAAGTCTAACCAAATTAATAAAAACTCATTCTTCATTCCTGCTTTCTGTCGCTCTGAGAAATACATTGCCTGCAGGTTTCATGAATTGGAAGATAATGCAAATGCTAATCAAAAAATCTGACAATCAAATCAGAGGACAGTCTCAAAAGCTGAGAATGTATCACCAGCTAAACAACACAACAAAAAACTGATTTAGGGCATTAACAGATTCTAATAATGTTTAGAGCTTCATCATACCCAGCTTGGCAATTTTGGCTCCTCTCCTGCCCTTTGTAGCTTTAGCCTTTTCCTACAAGAAAAAAGCAGAATGAGCAAAACGTGTTACACAGGATTATCACAACTCTTCTCATCCTGTAGATGAGAGGAAACTTAAGCCTGAACATCTGGTATGTATGTAGCTCTAAAGTTGACCACCGAACACAAGTGTTGATGGTATATTCCTCACCTCTGGTTCTTCTTGGTTTTCTTCCTCTTCCTCACCCGAGTCCATGTAGATCTTCCTCTTTTTGCGCACACGTTTGCCAAGTCTCTCTCCTTCTACTGCCTGACCCTCCCGTGCTTCTCCCGGAGACGATCTTTACAAACACAAAGAAGGTGCACATGAAACAAAAAATATTAAGTTAATCTAAAAAAAAATTAAATGGGGGGGAGGGCGTTAGTAGAGATAACAGAGGCATGGTTTTACCTGCCACTGGAAGGCTGGGCACAAGCTGAGCAGCAGAATTTCCCCTGCAGGAGGGCATCCCCAGGAGCACGGCCACCGCAGGCCCGGCACCTTGACAGCTCCCCATTTGAGCCCAAGTTTGCACTAGAACCAACTTCAACACTGGGCCCAACCTCCACACTGGGGCCCTCCATACTGGGGCCCTCCTCTAAAGACAAAAGCACAGGACCAGGAGCTAAAGGACGGAGGAGAAAGCAGGGCTGAAACTGAGGCCGAAACGTAACGTAGACTTTAAAAACCAAACAGTGAAAGTCTTCATTATAAAAATGACAATCATGTGCCATCATACCTTTAGCTTGAGACAATCCTGGTTTACTCTGACTGGCTGAAGCTTTGCTTGTCCCTGTCTGTGACTGGCCTTCAGGTGGAGGGGTGGGCGTGTGAGATGGTGCGGGGTCCAAGGTCTCACTGTTAGGCTCTGCCTCCTGCCCTTTGACCTCTAAATCTGTGACAATCTCAAGAGTCCGAAACTCAGTCAGGCGGAACTGAAAAAAAGAGACCCATTCCTATCAGCCAAGTTGGTGTGCTACTCTGGTCCTGATTATGAGTTCAGCCTGAGAAACAGCTATACATACAGCCTCCTCCCCCTATAAACAAATATTTGCACAAGCAAGAAAGACCCTGGACCGAAAAACAACAACAACAAAAATCAGTGATATCTTTTGTACCCTGATATCACTGCCTGGCAGCGTTGCAATGCCATCCTTCCAGTCTAATCCCATCCTGTCAAACTCAGCTCCCTGGGAGGGGCCATCACTGGGTGGAGTGTCAGTCATTCCCACTCTGCTGATATGACCAACCTGCAAAGAGTCACATGGAAAGGCATGGTATTATGCGCACAGTCTGCACCTCTGACTTTTACACTTCTGTTTTCCAGGCCCATTGTTTCCCTGTACATGATAACTGCAGTGAGCCAAGCGGTCCCCTACGGCTTGATCAGCGAACTGATTCCGATCACAAATGCAGTTTTTATTCCTCCCTGCACTTGTAAACAGCTCTGCGCAGCATCACCACTAGATGGCGACTGCGCGCTGGCGTGCAGGATACACCATGCACTTCGATTTCAGACAAAACAGTCAATAATAATATTGTTTTGCCGGCCAACTATCAGAGAAATGCGAGCACAAACGACCCCATTAGGGTAAACCTTAGTCCAGATCATTGACAAAGAAGAGGAAAGACGTCTCAACTTTAAGTTAATCAGACAAGTTCGTCTTTTCCTTGTTTTAACAGTATCTCTTAAAACCGACTGCTTGCCTGGCAAGGAGCAAGTGAGGGGCTCATTTGTTTATCAGCTGTAAGGAGAACACTGTTTTCTGCACTCACTGGCCAAACTTAAAAACGTCTTTATCCGCTTAATAATACGATATAACGTTTTAGTCCCGGCGCATGTTCAACACTGAATTAAGGTTATATTTTCTGCTTGCATCGTGGTCACAACCGTGTCAAAAGTAAACAACAATCAGAGCTCCTGGATCTCGGTTAAGTTAGACTTTGCATCCCATGCCTCAGTTTTATTCTAGCCATAAATAAAGTGTATGTAAGAGCGCCCATGATTAGCATTCGTCTTATACAAAATGGCGGAGCATAGGAAGAGGCCACCAACACGTTTAAACTATGTTAATTACTCAAGTTACCATTTTAAACAAATGCCGCAAAGCTGCTACACGTTAAACAAAGGCAAACGCTTGCTGTGTAATTTCCTGACTTGGTGTTTTCATTCACTCTGGCCGTTTTTCTTCACTTTCCCCTTGTCACGGAATGTCAGCCCAGGTTGCTAGCTAGCGCTGACATAAAGCTAACAGTCGCTAGCTCCACTCAGTTCATATGAACTGAGGGCTGCTATAGAGGGCTAGCCGTAGCATTGAGACTGGATGCAGAGCCAGCTATAAGGGCGATCTGTAATAAATAAGTTTCCCGGTTAATAACAATAGGAAAACGCATTTGCAAAATGCAGATACATCACAGAATATCACGCACACTCGTAACAACACCGCGATAATGTTACGAGCTTTAACATTGTTGCTTGATTAATTTCTTCAATAGAAACTTGGAAAAAAAACGATTTATTCTCGCCGTTTTAAATCAGAGTGGAAATAATGGAAACTGTCGCCAGTTTACAAAAACGAACGCCTGCTTTTCAAACGCCGTCCTCGTCAACGACAACAAATGATTATTAACGCCCGTATTGTTTAACAATTGTGGAACTCACCTCGTTTCTGTTTTAACTCTTATTTAGAGCTGGATAGAGTGGTGCGCATGCGCGCAAGACGCGCTGCCTGACACAACTTTGGGTCTCGGAAAAGTTAAGTTCACTGTTGGTGGTCAATACCGGGCCTGCGTACGTTCACAACACGCCCCAAAACTCGATTTAGAGCCGGTGTAACGAGAATTATCCGCCGGACAGGGGCTCCGGGTTCCCCCTTTGACCTAAACCGCCTATAAAAGCGTTAAATACGACTGTGTATGAGCGGAGCGCAGGGAGCACAGTGTCTCCCCCATAAAGAGCCGTTGAGGAGCCGTTGGTTTCCCCGATGGTCAAAAACTGGTCACTTCCCACTTTTTAAGCACACTCTGATCACTGTAGTAGCTCGTGTGGGGCGGACATATTCAGGACACAAGCGTTAATAAGACTACAACCACCGGCGCTAACTATAGATATAAACGCTCAGGCCTGTAATATCACTTGAAAAACGAACACAATGGGGCTGTTAAACCCGAGACTGTCAGATGGAGTGTACTGAGGTGTGTCAGTCTTACATCTCACATCTTATGCATGGAAATATCATCCGACTACAATAAGGGTGATGCCATCACGTTTCATAACACAGCGAGGCTGCTGGGTGCACGATTTATTTATTTTATTTATCTATTACTGTGAAAAATGATCAATTTAACGCAACACCTGACCACACAGGTGCCTCGTCTGGTCACCACATGGGCTTGGAAGTATGTACTGGGTGCAAAATCACTCATATTCAACCAGAATATAAGCAGCTAACCGGTATAAATCTCCCATGCACACTGGGCGGCTTTCCACGGTAATGGCAAGGCTGTAGATGCGAGGTATATCCCCCAAATGGTAAACACCTGGGCTGGGGAATATAACAAATATCCACGACGACATACAAGTGGCACATACAGAGGAAAGTCTTTATTTTTTTCAGTTAAAAACAAATAAAAAAAGGCCGCCCTGATACGAGGTGAAACGAGTTCAGCTGGGCTGTAAAAGCGGCGGCGCTGCTCCGCGTCTCCTGTTGGCCGCTAGGTGGTGGTAGGAGTCCACTTTGTTGGGAGGAGAGCTGGGGGATTTAACCGAGGTCGTGCAGCCTGCTGCAGCCCACGTTATTTGGGAATAAAGCATTAAAGGGAAACCATGAGATGGCATTCAAAGGCAGAGCGGTCGACTCGAAGGTAAGATGGGGAAATCGTGTGCTGTGAGATTATCCGACTGTCCTGTGGATTTTCAGGCGTTTCTGTGAGCCGTGGATCGAAAGTGGGAATTATGTGCGGTTAAACAACAGAATAAGCTGGCTATGACAGGCTGTTTTATATATAATGTAAACACACACGTTAAATATGTATATCATACCTCTTATATATTATAAACCAGCAGCAGGTCGGGCTGCAGCACATAAAAGAGCCTGCCTGACTGCCTGCTTACAGACCACGCATATCCCTCCCACTGCGGGGATCTGCGTCTATAATACCGTGAGAGTGCAATCCTCAGCTTTAGGTTGGTGTTTGCTCATTTTGCGTTATATGGAAAATATGTAGCGTTGACGGACAAGAATCTTTAAATTACGCCCCATTCTCTATCCATCCCAACAGACCGTGCTCCTCAACCTGCTGCTGTGTCTGCTCATATTTTACTCGCTTTTCTACATGATCGGGAGCGTCTGCTTTGGTGCCTTCAGGTGAGAGCCACGCACGCGCAAGGGATCGAAAGGAGGGTTTGTCTCCTATAATAACTGGAAGTATATTGATGATTATAATAAATAGCAACAAATATTCAGAATCCAAATGTCAAGATTCTGAATAAAAAAGTCAGTATTTTGACATTAATCTCTTTGAGTTCTAAAATTAATGTCAGAATTGTGAGGCTATTCTGAAATTAACCTCAGAATTTTGAGATTAATGTCAGAATTGTGAATAAAAAAGTAAATATTCTGACATTAATCTCAGAATTCTGAGATTTCTTTTTTCTCTGAATTCAAAGATTAATCTCAGAATCTGAGAAAAAAAGTTACACCAATCACACACATCAAACAGACTACAAACTGCACTGCTATGCTATTTTTCTTTAACTACATTTAATAAGGTATTTTTTTATTATCCTTTTTAAATGTATGACATTTATTGTAATAGTTTTCTCCACAGTCTCTTTAATGTATTATATTTCTTTTTATGTTTTTGTTGGTATGTTTTATTGTATTCCATTCAAACTGTTATATATTTTACTTTAATTTCTACTTATTGCATTCATAATTTTTCTGTTTGAGCTCCTTCTTTTGGGGAATTTTTAACTTATTGACCTATTTTGTTTCGCCATATCGTATTATGCTCAAGATATTCTACTTTATTTATAGGTCATTCTGCATTATTTAAGCTATTTACTCTTAGGTTATTCTACTTATTGGTCATTTTACTTTATTTAAGGTATTTACTAACAGATCATTGTACTTATAGGTTATCCTTCTTTATTCAAGATATTCATTTAATAGATTATTCTAGTCATTCTACTTTAAGATATTTACTTATAGGTTGCGCTTTAATGTTTTGTCTGCTGTAACTTTATCATATCTCTCATCTCAGGTTGGACCACTTTGATGGACTGATTCCTTTTGACTTTAAGACCGAACCTACCGAATCCAACTCCAAATACTTGGGTGAGCACACCTAATGCGTGCAATGCTGTCGACACAGAGTGGCGGCTTTATACACATAATCTATTTTCTCTTTTCTTTTTCTAGTGAACCTCCTGTCCTTGGAGCTCACCTACTTTTGCAGTGGCCTTCTGTTTGCCGCAGTGGTGAGGAGGCGGGTTTGGGACTACGCTCTCACTGTCACACTGGTGCATGTAATGATCACCAGCCTAGGTGAGCAGAAATGTATCGGTGCATCTACCCAGGTGCATGCTTGAATAACCAAATGCATTGTGTAATGACACGTTTTGTTTCCATGTTGCAGTAATGTTGGAGTTTCCTACTGTGTGGCAGTGGTGGCTGGCTTTAGGTAAGACAAACACTGCCAGCTCATCGGTTACTATCAGTCTTAACTTCATGAGGTTAGCTGTTTCAAATATGTCACTCTTCATTTTTCCCTAGGCAGTGGCTTGTTTCTGATGATTTGCAACGGTCAGTTGATTGCTTACTTCACATGCCAGAGTGAGCAGAGCTACGCCTCCTTCAGCATCTACTGACAGACTGAAAGCCACCCTCCCTGTGTCCAAACTGTTCCAGTCTTGTGAAGTGAGGTAGAAAGGATCAGAACAGATGCTCTCCTTTTTTCTCTTTTTTTTTGAGGGGAAGACATCCATTAGCTTCTCCACAGTGATGGGCTTTTTCTGTTCATCACTAAAATTAGACACCAAAACACCACACGTGAAGTCGGAGCTGGGGTCCAATTTGTGTTTTAGTGTTGCCAATAGGCTGGCATCCTGTTGTTGTTTTTATCTAAACACCGCATGGAGATGCTTTCTGTATTTTGCTCTGTCACTATGCAGCAATAAAGCAGCCAGTGAAGTATTTTGAGTGCACTTGTAAGCTGTGAATGTAATGTTAGAATGAGAATTTTGCAGTACACATTGTATATTTTAATATCCTGTAAATGCAAAGTGTTGAAAAATAAATCTACTCCAAACTGTTGAGTGCTTCATATAATGCATTAAAGCAGCGAGGATGAAATAGTGACCAGCCCATTCCATCATCACGACCACATATTGAATTAACATCAATAGCCAAAAACACAAAACAAACAAACAAAACATCCAATGAAACATACAGTATGTTGCACTGTTAGCATAAAAATCTTTTTGCTCAAGTTCTTAAAAATAGACACCCACTTAAAAATTAATGATGTAAAAAAGAAACAACTGAACAACCGCGCCCCCGGAGGATTCGGTGTTGTTATGAAACTGGCTCTGCTGCCAGGTACTCCACAGGGTTCATGTAGGAGAATCCTTGGAAGGCCTCGCTGACCCCGGCCTCCTGGCACCTGTCGTTCACACAGGCAGGTACAGGTTGTCGTGTAAACGCTGGGTCAATGTAACTGACATCCCAAGGACCAGCCTGAAGAGGAGAGAGGAGTGAGCCATGTTCCCTCGGTTAAAAAGAAAAGTGCGTCGAGCTCATTTCTGATTCACTCGTACCACTTTTGGGATGAAAGGGGGTCTGATTTTTCTGGCCAGGAGGTCATCCCAGTCGATAGAGGCGAAGAAGGGATGTTCCTGCAGCTCCGCCTGGAAACACAATAACAGTTAACCCTTCTGTGGCCATGTAACCCTGTTTCTCTTCTTTTTAGCTGGGGCACTTACAATGTCACAGCTCGCTCCTAAGCGTCTGGAGACATCTTTTTCCAATAAGCCCTCCAACAGTGAGCAGGCAGCTTTAGAGATGTCGCTGCGTAGCTGCAGAGGGCCGTGAAGGATGTTCTGAAACATTTGCAGTTTACTGCGACTATAAAATGGAGGCTGTGAGAGAGAGGGAGGGGAAGAGGGAGATGGCTTAAGGTGAAGATGCTGATGATGTAAAGGATAGAGATCACTGCACCTGCACTCACCAGTCCACAGATCATCTCATAAGCCACCGTGCCGAGTCCCCACCAGTCCACAGCTGGGCTATATGGATGGCCGTGTAACACCTCTGGAGCAAGGTACTCCGGAGTGCCACAGAAGGTGTGCATGACCCCACCTGTGGCCACACCTTCTTTACAAAGCCCAAAGTCAGTCAGCATCACGTGGCCCTCACTGTCCAGCAGGATGTTCTCAGGTTTCAGGTCTCTGCATAAAAACAAAGAACACTGAGTCCTGCAAAATCTGACATTAGCTGTTGTTTCTTTGTTAGTTTCCTTTAGCTTCACATTGCTTTTCCTCACTCTTTAATTTTTAATGTGGTGCCGGAGAACATGGTGGATTTGAGTGGGAAAATTTAATTGGGAATTCTCTGCATGAATAAATGAAGCAGGCAGAAGGTGTTCAAATCAAACATGCACAAAGAAAGAGAGAGAGCACAACGCGCGAGAAAAACTTCGAGCCTCCGAAAGGGTGACTATGCTACCGCTTTCAATGCTCTCGTGTTTCTCCACTGTTCAATATATACTAATAATATACTATATCATATCATAATATATATATATATATGTATATATACTATGTAACCTACTGTAGACGATGTTAAACGAGAGTGACCGTAGCCCAGTGCTGCATACGCCATCGCTCACGCAGCAGATTAGAAAGCAGCTCTGGGTTCTGGAAATGACCCCTCTCTCTGCAGGTGGTAGAAAAGCTGAAAGCAAAGCAAGGAATTCAACACAACAGCAACACCTGCACTTCTACAAACTCATAGAGTACACAACAACTAAACATCTGAATGCAGAATATTTTGAAATCCTTAATGTTATACACTCACCTCCCCTCCATTGACATAGTCCAGGACAAAGTAGAGAGTGTTTGGTGTCTGGAAAGAGAAGTGGAGTCCCACCAGGAATGGATGCTGTAGTCCTTTCAGGAGTACACTCCTCTCAACCATCACATGCTTCTGCTACAGAGTAGATAGATAGATAGATAGATAGATAGATAGACAGATAGATAGATAGATAGATAGATAGATAGATAGATAGATAGATAGATAGATAGATAGATAGATAGATAGATAGATAGATAGATAGATAGATAGATAGACTAGACAGACAGAGTATAAGTAGTAATAAGAATAGATAGATGAGTAATATATGATAAGGTAGTGAAGATTAGATTAAAATTAGATAGAGTATAGAAAAAGAGATAGAGAGAGAGTAGATATAATAGATAAATGATATGATAATGAGTAGTAAAGAGGAGAATGTATGTAGATATGAAAAAAAATGATATAAAGAGATAGAAGATAGAGAAGGATAGAAAGATATATGGATGAAGATTAGATAGATAGATAGATAGATAGATAGATAGATAGATAGATAGATAGATAGATAGATAGATAGATAGATAATTACCTCTTTCCTCTTGACAATCAACTGTTTCTGGAGCACTTTCACGGCATAATAACCCCCTTGTTTTCTATGTCTTGCCAGCAGCACCTGTAAAAGTTTGAATTTTCACATTTAATCTCACAGCACCAACCTCAAACACAGCAACTTACAAGGTCAACCAAATCTAGGTCATGTATAGTGCTCTAATTTCATCATATGAGAGGAAATATTGAGATGGTACGAGCCAGACCCACAAACACAAAACAAATAGCTGAAATTAGTGAGTGAAAAAAAATGTCCTGGAGCTGTTGACTCATCAGATAAGAATTCAAGAGGTACGATGTCTAGAGAAAAGGAAGAAATGGACTGTGTTTATGTGTGTTTATGTGTCAGAGACAGGGCGAGGACTGAAGTATTGATGTTACAGGAACAAACTGCAGAGACGAGGCAATCCAGGTTGTTCGTGAGTGCATGTAGGTGTTTTCTGTTTGTTTGTAAGTAATAAAAAAATGACAGTAAAAAAACTGCAACCAGCTGTTTTACAGCGATGAGTTAGATTTGTGACTATGTTAGAAAAGTATTTTTCCCACAGAATGGATCACGGTTGGGAAATGAGCGATTCCTAAAGCTGTAACTTGTTTTTGACCAGCCACCTCTCTGATATCATGATATGACCACCGAATATTTGCCAGAAATTAACATCCAGGGTACCAGTGCTTGTTTGGTGCACTGATGCTTAAAGCTGGTCACTTGGAGTGGGTGTAAAACTGATTTAAAAGCAGGTTTTAACAGAGCCTAAATGTTTTTTTCTGTGCTGAGAATTCGCTGTGGATCTCTCCTCTACTGAACAACAACAAATCCTCATGTTTCAGACCAATCGGCTGTCTTAAAGGGGGGTCAGGGGGGTAGGTGCTGAGGATTTTTTTTCCCCACCTTTCCAAAGCTTCCTCTGCCGATGACTTTGAGGTAGTCGAAGTCTGATGGCTTCATCCTGGTTAATACAACAGCAGAAAACAGTTAATAATGCACGTCCGAGTACAAATAAGTCATGCATAATAATTGGATGTGAATGCATGATAAGAAATAACTCTCAGGTTGCCTCTGGTGAAGCTCATGAATGAGAAAAAAGCCTTCTGGCCACTTTATTAAGTCCAGATTGTGCATCATTGACAACATAGACGAAATATTTCCCGATGTAAAGGGAGAAAATGACTTACTGTGAGGTTTCTGTGTTCGTGGAGCTCTGAGGAAAAGACATAGAGGGACAAGACGGTCAGGAGGTCAGCTCAAGTTTCATCTTCTGTCAACACTCAGCAAAGACTTAAAAAAAAAAGTCTTCTCTCTGAACTCACCAAAGTAGATTTCTCCTCCTTCCCTCTCCCCGGTTTGCTTTGTCTCTGCAGGATTTTCTCAGTGTCCAGGCTTCAATCGGGAGATCGGACACAGAATATGAGGGTTTGTTTTATGAGGTTCAACACGAAGGAAAAAAGCTGTGAAAAAATGACTGTTGCCAACTTACTGTTGGCAGAGGTGCTGGCTGGAAACAAATTTGTGCAAGAAGTCACTGAAGCCCACTTTCTTCCCCTTGAGCAGAGCTGTAGCACAGGAAGAGGGTTAGTCCCTTACATAAGAGGTCAACAGCTGTATTTACTCAGCAGAAGGTTGGTGTCACTTTATCACCGCACTTCTCTCAAGTGATCAAACTTCTCTAATTATATGGAGACTTTCTGAACCTTTCAAGCCAAGATAAATAATTTTAACATTGTGGTATTTTATGCAGTAATGACTAATTACTCTCTTTTGGCCTCTTTAGCTTTTATCTTTATATTAGATGTTATACACGAGCTTGCTTTAAGATCACAGGTAAAGTAAAGCTTATCTTAAACATTTATATTTAATGTTCTTACCTGAGAGAAACGAGACAAGGCCTTTCATCTTGGCATAGGTCATGGGCCTTTCTTGAGACACGGTCATCTGGAAAAGAAAAAAAAAAGCGACCAGCTGGTTTAACTTGAAAAATGAAAATTAAAAAAGAAAATATCTGAGGAGCAGAGCGCAGGTAGCTGCTGCTGAAGGCACACGGGTGGACTGTCCTTCTCTGAGGTGCCCTACTTGTCTCACGTCGCCCCTGACCTGCCGTTCAGTTTAAGGACCGGTGACGCAGGGGAGACGCTGAATACCAGTGAAGCTGCGTTCAAGTGCCCTCGGAGATATCCAAATTATATTACGCGTGGACAACCGTAAGTTACGACAAGCCACTGGCCAGCAGCATGTTTCATTTTTCCTCGGCAGCATCTGGGACTCTCGTTCCTGCATTAGATTGCATAAGCGTACACCAAAGCCTTTTAACGTTTAAACGGTCTGCTGACTTGTTAGAAGTCACCAGTGGAAAATATATCTGTAAGTCATTTGTAAATCATTTTTTTAACATTAGAATTCCAGTAAACCAAAAACTAAACTACAGTTTTCTTTATTATCTATTAATAGTCAATAAATTCTTAACTTTTATTAGTAAAAACAAAAATTACAGAGGTCTATAACTGTTTTTCATAATGTTTAAAGGAGATTTTCCATTTCAGATCAACAACCCCATTTCAGACGTGTCACCATTATGTCTAACAAACAAAGCGAAAGACAAACTCTGACTATAAAGTAAGCAGTGCTTTACATGTAATAGTCCCAAATGCAGTTAACTTACCACAAATTAGCCAACATGGAATTATAGCTTTATTTTGAATGAAGTTACTGATGCCTCGAATGGGTATTTTTCACTAACAAGAAGTTAATTGTTGATATCAAGAATGGACTTTTTTAATGGCTAAAAATTAAATGTAAACCCTTTACTGAGTTGTTAATATCCACATATGTCAGCTGGTGTTACATTACATATTAATACTGCTGATGTACAAAAGTATTGGGTCATGCCTCTTAATCGCTGGATTAAATAATGCTGTGGGATTGTTTTTCTGGGGGTGAGTATCTGCTGAAGGGAAATCTTGAACGTGAACAATCCTCTGCCTCCAACTTGGTGGGAACAGTTTGGGGAGAAGGTTTTTTTCCCTTCCAGCACGACTGTACCCGGGTGCGCCATAAATGAGTGGATGAGTCTGGTTTTGAAGAACATTATTCGCCCACACAGGCTGTGACCTCAACCCAACTGAATACCTTTAACATGATCCAAAGAGGAGAATGTGGTCCAGGACCAACATCAGCATCTGACCTCACAAATGCTCCTCTGAATAATGAACGTCCAAAAATTCCTCCAAACATACTCCAAAATCTTGAAAATTCTCTCACAAGAAGCTCTAAGTGTAATATGTCGGTGGCCCAGTATTTTTGTCCACATAACATGCTGTCAAAATAAGCTCCTGGCACTTGAATGCAGCACAGGGGAATCGTGCGCTCTCAGGCTGACCCTGCAGGGCCCATGTGGTGATGTCAAGGGAACTTTTTAGTAACTTGTAACAATTTTTTTATGATCCCATTTACTGCTGTATGGAAGCTTCCTAAGAAATTCCAGCCACCAACATTTAGAAACCACCAGCATGTCATAGAGTGGGTGACAACACTAGTACTGCAACAGTGTTGATACTGTATTTAGAATAGGATAAATAATGGCAGTTAAACTGTGAACAAACTGGTTCATGTTACTCCAGAAGGGCTTTTACTCAGAGACATAATTTTTTATGAGAGCGGAATAGTTGCCCTCGGTTTCCTTTTCAACATATAGTAGCTCAGGGAAACTATACCCCAGTGTCATGGCAGCTTTCCAACACATGGCAAGTCGGTCATTCTGTCTCGTGGCTGCTGGATGTCTGAAAAAACTGGCAAGGCCTGCTATGTCGTTAAAGAGTTTTATGCTTGTGATATCTGATCAAACCCATTTCACATTCATAGTAGCTGCTTGTTCCAGATATGATTTACATACTGAGGCTGTGTGAAATTCAAATCTTCCTGTCTGAATTACATAATCTAAATTGATATGAACACGAAATTATATAATGAATGGAAATAGCAACCAGGTGGGTCTGGCACAGGTTGTGGTAAACAAATTCTTATGGAAGAGGCAGAGAGATTAGAAAGAGATGATAGAAGAAATTTAAAAGTGAGAAATCTTTACATGGTATGCTACACTGTAGTACTTGTGAGATGATTTAATAAATCCCGCAGTGTACAGTTACCAGATGGAAAAGATCAAAAGAGTCGTGTCAGCAATGAGAATAAGAGGGTGTGAATTAAATGGGACATGAAGTTCAGATACTGAAATAACTTCGAGTTTGTCCCTCTGTCTCCAGTGTCTAAATTTGGAGCCGTGGGGTTCGGAGTAGAGCTGGTACAGGGTGTCTTGATTGCTGTTACAGAAAGTTGATCCTGGGATAGCAACAGGGGGAGGTTTCCTGTGGGGTGGGGGGAGGAAGGGGAAAGCTAGAAACCCTGTCACCCCAAAGTGAACCAGTCTATGCTGGTCTGATGGACTGCCCTCAGTCTGAAACCTCTTGTCCCATCACTCTGACGACATCGGAACTGGTCAGAGCTGGTTTTACCTTTCCAGGTCACACTGAACGCAGGTCACACATCTCAGCACTCCAAAAGCAGTCCTAAAAGTGCGTAAGCCCACAGCACAGACTCCAGATCAGCCTGCCCAACTGAACAGAGGAGGGTCTCTGTGAAGCAATGGAACCGTGAAGCCAGGTGATCATGAAACCAGATAACAAGTTAAAACAGGCATATGCCTGTAACTTGGGAATAAGTTGTGGGAGTAAGTTGTGTTTCCTAAAGTGTATTTGAGTACATTTTTCCTTGGTTTTCTCCTTGGCATTTGCTCTTTAGTACAACACTGAACATCTGTTAATTTTAGGTTAAGTCAGCTTGCCACATGCTGTATGACAAATGTACCAAAAGTGGACACAATGTAAATATAAATTTACAATGAATATACATACAGTTACAGTTAGAAATTTACATCCAGTCATTGTGGTATGAATGTCATTCTTTGAACCTTGAGAAAAGAAAAAGAGAGACTGGGTTAATTTATACAAAAGGTAATGAGGGAAGTGGGAGCAGGTAGGGAACACAGCTCCAGGCAGCTAACCAAATGAGACAGGGAAGTAAAAAAACACAAACACAGAGCAGCGCTTACCAAAATAAAACAGGAGGGAAGACAACTGAATGTGGAAATGGGATTAACTTTACACAAATAAACATAGGAACAAGGAAGACAATGTAGCTTGCCATCACCTGTGTGTGAATGGGTGGATGACTGGATGTGTAAAGCGCTTTGGGGTCCTTAGGGACTAGTAAGGCGCTATACAAATACAGGCCATTTACCATTTACATGAGGACATAACAAAACTTAGGCACAAGGAAATACAAAATAACACTATAACAAACTATAAAATAATAGAGAAAATGAACTTCAATAACTTTGCAAAACCGAAAAGAAAATAATGGACAAACAAAAAACTCAAAACCAAGAGCCTAACGCAGAGGGACCATAATAGCTCTTCTTCCAGGGTGGAATGATTGCAAAGCTTTAATAACTTACAAGAAGCAAAAGTTGGGCCCATAAGTCTGGATTTATTTTGGATTTTCCCAAATTCACAAAGGTTCAAATTATTCACACAGGGTCAGATATATACATATACCCCCATTGTTTGACCACTCTTCTTGGCAGAATTGGTTCATTGAGTTCATTTCCTGGCACAAACCCAGCTTTTAAATGATCCACAAATTTTCAATAAGGTTGAAGTTGGGACTTTGGGAAGGCCATTTCAAAAGCTTAAAGTTAGCCCGTTTTATCGATTCCAAAACCAGTATTGATGTGTGTTTGGGATCATTGTCCTTTAACTGTCCAAGTTTCAACAATCTATCTATTGATTTAAGGTGAAGCTGAATAATTTGAAGGCAATGCTCCTTCTTTATTATTCCAACCGCTTTGTGCAGTGCACCAGTATCACTGACAGCAAAACAGCCCCTGATCATGGTGCTACCACCACCATGCTTGACAGCTGGTTCATAGGTTTGAAAGCCTCACCTTTACCTCTCCAAACATGCCTCAAGGTATTATGATCAGACAGCTCAAGCTTTATCTGGTCTGACCGTTATACTTTCCTTCAGAAGGCATTTGGATGGATGGTCTATGCAGGAAGCTGAACATTTCAGTCAAGCTTGAAGGTTTAAAATTTGGAGCTTGGAATTTGGCTTGTATTTTGGTTGACATCCTCTCAGTCCATGGTGGTGTAAAACTCTCTTCACTTTGGACAGTGACGCTTGACACATCAAAATAACAATTATTTGAACTGATTGTAACTGTCCCTGAGACAGTTACAATAAAGGTGTTTGTTTTATATGTTTCTGTAATAGATTCATGTTTAATTTAATTCATTTATTTGTTGGAAAGGGTTAAAATTTATTGAATAAGATAATAAAAGTGTAGCATTTATTAAATTACTTGTCTATAATATGAGGTTACAAAATAAGGGTTTGTTAAAGATGTAAAGTGCTGTAAAGTTTGTATGAGGAGGTGTTTGTAATGGTCACATGGCCAGAGTTTGGCTGAGAGCACAACCATGGCATTGTGGGTCAGAACTAGCATGGATACAGAGCTACAGATACGGCTACAGCCACAACATTAATGTTATTCTGCATGTGGTCCAAGAGGCGCACACGTTTTCACGGTGGCTGAAGAGAATAACAGAGAGAGAAATAAACTTATGAAGACATCAGTATGATGCGTGGCCATTCTTTGTTGGACGCCTGTAGTTACACTGATGATCCTGGAATGTGTAGATGTTTAGAAATGGCTCCAAGAGACCTTCACAACTTGTGTAAATCCATAATTCTCCTTCTTAGATCTTTGCCGAGATCCTTGAAGTTTCACATTGTTCAGAGTATTGGTCATTCTAGCGATGGCTGTCAAACAAATCCTTTTTTATGTTGACAAATACAAACTAACTGTTATAGTTGGTTTATAATGGAGCACTGTAACAAAAAATAATTTCCCCCAGGAATCAATAAAGTATTCTGATTCTGATTCTGATAACTAATGAGAAGTTAATAGGTCATGGGCTCATCAGCTTAAAAGATACTGTAGAACCTTCAGCACCGCTTATAAAAAGATTTGAGTCTGTGTATGTATTAAAGCCTGTGTATATATCTTTTGACATGTGTGGATTACAGAAAATCCGAAATTAACTGAAACATTTTTATTTTTTAACATAATTAAA
>NW_024582591.1:814914-848405 GCF_018398535.1 Haplochromis burtoni | reverse complement strand
ATACTGTATAATCACACTGATACTGAATATTGTATGAGGCGCTATTGGTGGAAGTCTGCCCTGAGAAATAGTATAAATAATATGGCAAGCTTAGTTGTGCCAGTATATAGTAATAATAACTTGAGTTTAGGTAGAAGTCAGTGAGTGTTGTGGTGTTTAAGTCATGAAGTGTAATAAAAGAGGTGATGAAACATGTATCAAACATATTTAATTCATTAGTTTCGTTGACAAGGCTGCCTCATCCAACTATGAGTCATCTAGTAGCAAAGGGCTGTCAGCTAACATCAGAGGGTGTTACTGAAACAGCATGCCGCTTGTGGTCAGCAGTGTTATTGCTTTGATTTGTGTAATACTCACTGCTGGTGAACAAGCACCTGGTTGACACGCATCTCCTCTCTGCCTGTTTCAGCTTACATACAGTACAAAGAACAATTAAAATCACTATGCTGGAACATTTTAAGACAGGTTTTCACACTGTGTGCCATCATTACTTTTTAAATCTCTGTCTGAAGTGGGAATTTCAAATATTTTACACTTGCATATCATTACCATCAAACACTATGACAGTTAAAGACAGTTTTGTTTTTACATGTCTCTCGTATTTGGTCAGTATCAGCTATTGGAAGTTTATTTTTGTTATTATGTATTAATATGAGAGGACATGGAGGAGAGAGCCGCAGTACTTCAAGTGTCCTGTAGATGGTGACATCAAGCCAGAACATTTCTTGAAGCATATAAAGTCTGATGAAGAACCTTGGAGGCTTTTCGTGTTTTTGTAATCCTAAAGTTGGACAAAAACCACCTTTTCCTTTTCCTGAGCGAGCAGCTTTATGAAATCATCAGTCTGCTGTTAGAAAAAACGATATATGTGTTTGCACATTGCTGCAGTGCTTCTCCTGTTTTGAAACTAGAGCACTTCATTGAGCTTTAATACAGAATATTCTCAGAATATTTCATGAATATTTCATGCCAACATGATTTTAAACTTCACATACTCTGAATTACCCTCAGTGGTGCACCTGTCATAAACGAAATAAATTAAAGATTAAAACTATTAAAGCTAATATTGAGTCCTGGATAAATAAATGGGAAGAATAACACTTCTAAACATATAATATGTGATTATGTATAATGCGTTATTTTATTAGGTGGCTGTCTGTCTTAATTTGCGTATATATTTTTAGTTTTTGTGTCTGGTTTGAAAGAGAGATCTCAGACTTAATGAGACGAATATATTATTATCTTATTATTATTATTATTATTATCATTATAAAAATAAGACACAGTCACCTTTAATAATCACAAAAAAGGTAAATTGTAAAAAATGTAATCTTTGAGTAGAGTAAAGTGCAAACTTAAAACAATTCATCGTGTATTTTATTTTCATGTCACTTTAAAATTTTGCGATAACGTTTGTTGTTCTGCTTTTAATTAATATCTAATTAATTTTATTTTAATTGTTAAAAGATTTTTCAAGGCAATTATTTCATGATTCAGGCTTTGAGGGGTTAAAAAGATAAAGTAAGATAAGCTTTATTGTTACTGAAGCACAAGCATACATAAAACTGCAAGCTTGTTAATGCAGGGCCTTGTTCTTACAGGCTGTCTTTATATACAGTCTATGCTCCAGACTTCCTCTGCTTTGCCTGCGCGCCTCCCAGCGTGGGCGCGCAGAAAGGGGCGGGGCCCCGCGGAGTCAGCGCAGGCAGGGATGAGAAACTTGTCCCGGATATTTACCTACTTTACCTGGCTCCTCCGACAGGCCCCGTTCCGAGGTTTTCTCCGCGCACACTCCGGAGGGATATGACCCGTCTCTGAAGCGGCACCACTGAGGTAGTAAAGCCTTTTTTAATGTCCTTTAAACCTTTCTCTTCCCAGAAAACACGAACTTGGCCGGGCTTTAGCGAGGACTGCGGTGGTTGGAGGAAAGTTTGCCAGTACTGTGCGTTCCTCCTGTTGGGTGTAGCAGCAGAGAAACTTTAGGCTGTCAACAGGTTCCTTGTTCGCGCTGTGGTACAAAGTACAGCGAGGTCACGACAGAGTTTATTATCGACAGGCTGAGACAGACGGAGCTCAGAAATGCGGGCCTAATGCACTGAGACAGGCCCTGTTTGTTAGTGATTTATCAGGTAAAGCAGCACAAACCGGGTTGTTTGAACTTTATCGTCTAAGTTTATCCACAGTACACGTTTGTAACTTGTGTGCTTGTTAACGTTATAGCATAAGTATGCCTTATTACCACAATAAAATAGGCTAATTCGTCCCCAGTTCCCTCGTTGGTACGATTGAGCCACAACATATGAGTAATAGGTACAAGATGCAAAGGACGCAGTGAAGCCACAGTCGCCACATGATGATGAATTTGCCTTTAAATCTAACATTTACTTGTTAATTCATCAGAGGTCTGCCTGTGAGCGGGTTGTTATGGAAAACCAGTCATCAGATTGACATCAGCTCTGCTCTAATATATTCAGAGTGTGTCACTGTGTTCAAACATTAACTCAGACATTGTGTGTTCTTTCAGAAACAGGCCTGCCAGATCCAGTAATCGGTTCACCTGGAAATTGAGGACTGCACACATGTAAGTATGTACATACACATGCAATGCTTGCACATGGAACGCAGTGTCAGAGTTGTTTTTACCTTTGAGCATGCGTGCACACAGACATGTATGAATACATGGATGCATGCATGTGTGCATTTGTAGTGCATGTTTTTGTGTTCATGCATTCCTTCTCTGGTTGGTCTGGGATCAGTGTAGCACTGTCGATGGGGCGTGTTCAACTCTGAAAATGTTTAACATTCTTATCATTCAGCTGCCTGTGAAAGGCGGGGAGATGCAGAGAGAGAGAGAGCAGCAGAAAGAGGGAAGGGACATGTTCAGACCCAGGCCAAATAATAAGGGATTACACAAACCATACACACATACACTTACAGTCACTCCTTCACATTCACAGTGCATTACTCACTGCAGTCTGATGCTCCATCAGGCACATATATTACTCACCACACAGTGTCATCCAGAAGGGAGGTGCTTTCTATGCAAGACAACGGGCTGGAAACCTCTGACACTTTTGTGTGGTTGTGTGTGATTGTGTGTTTCCAGGTCCCCTCTCGGTGACAGGCTGAGGGCAGGGCGTTTGTCTTGAGAGGGAGGCAGAGTTACCCTGGTAACAGACATGCCAAAACCGGACCTGCTCTGCCTGGTTCAGCTGCTGGACGGCACTATCGAGACCTTCAGAGTCAGTGTGCGTAAGACACACACGCAAACACACCCATAAACACACAGACACATGTCCTTTCTGAGCAGATTACATGTTACTTCTCTCTGCCCGTGCACTCTATTAATTATTGTTGCGTCACACGTGATGAAGTGGCAGACTATTCTTTCCTGTTCCCATTGATCCACATCTCTCACTCAACAATGCGACGTTGGTTCAAAGGGTATGCTCATCTCCTTCTAGTGATCGCCACACTTGAAGCCTTTAACGCTGTCGGCGTATCACATTGGCCTCTGATGGCAGTATACACACTGACAGGCGTGATACTGCCTTCCAGGACAGGCTCTGTGCAGCATTTTTATGTGAACAATGGGAGAGCAGTGAGAGTGCTGTGGTCATAAAGAGCATCCAATTCCAACTCTCCATTACTGTCTTTATTTGGCTCCTGTGCTGCTTCTGTTTGGATAAGGTTCGCCGACTTTCACTGAAGCATTTCTAAGGGAGGCAGAGGCGGTTTAAACTGATCATCACCTGGATTTTGTGTCCAGATAGTGTGCATTGCTATAAAAGAATAACACACCTTGTTTGCCGCAGTTTCTAGTAAACAAGGTCCTCTGGTGATGTGAATATGCTTCCTGTAACAGAAAGCGGGAAGAAAAAGAGAGAAGGAAATGCAGATGAGCTGTAGGGTTGTCCCTCAGAGGGATTCATAAATCAGTGAACAGCTCAAAGTACAGAATGTTGTGCTGCTGATGGGCTTTCTGAAGTCCCTGGATGTGTACATTATAAACATTATCTGATTTACTAATACATGCCAAGACACTCCACAGCAGGGGTCTGCACATGGTGTGCTAAGTCACGTTGGTGTTCAGTAAAAAAAAAAAAGGAAAGCATCATAAAAAAGAAAGAAAAAAGTCTTCAGACACATTTTGGGCTGTGGTTGCGGAGCTCAAAATGTCATGAGCTGTGGCGACACAGGCTATGACAGGTGCTGGGTGTGACACCTGACATCTGGCCCATATGTGGCAGACCTGTGGCAGACCTGTGGCTGAGCTGTGGCAGTCATATGCCTCAGTCAATTCTGTTCGTCAGTGTGAAATGTAGCCTAAAGAAAAGTCAGATGTGGGTTGTGTATGAGCCAAGAAGACAGCGCTTTCTGGGTTATGGCTTCAGCTGGACCGGGGGTGACAGAGTAATTTTCTCGAGAAGGGAGTGTTGTAAAACAAAGATGTGTTCTGAGGAAAGGTGGATCTAAACCAAAACCATTGTTAGAATTTGTTGAAGTGCCTAATATGGTGAGAAATAAGCTTGTGGAGCTTGCTGCAAAGCAAAACTTAATAGATCGAGATGATTAATAGTGCCTTTGCCTGATAAGATCAATGGCATGCCTAATATTGTGTTAGCCCCACTTTTTGCTGTACAAAGAGCCCTGAGCTACTGAGACATGGACTCCACTAGGCTCCCTGTAGGTGTGCTGTGGTTTCCAGCACCAAGATGTTAGCAACAAATTCTTTAAGTCCTGTAAGCTGTGAGGTGGAGCCTCTATGGATCGAGTTTTTCCAGCACATCCCACAGATGCTTGATTGGATTGAGATCTGGGGAATTTAGAGGTCAAGTCATCACCTCAAACTCGTTGTTGTGCTCCTCAAACCATTCCTAAACCATTTTTGCTTTGTGGCAGGGTGCATTATTATTATTATTGAAAGAGGCATCAGTATTTACGGTTTCCATGAAAGGGTGTATGGGTCTGTGGCAGTGGTTATGTAGGTAATATGTGTCAAAGTAGCATCCACATAACATAACATTGCCCAAAGCATCACACTGTCTCCCCGGTGTTGCTTTCTTCCTATAGTGCATCCTGGTGCCAGGAGTTCACCAGGTAAGTGACGCATATACACCGGACCACGTGATATAAAATAAGATACAATTAATGAGACCAGACCACCTTCTTCCATGTTGTTCTATGGTCCAGTTATGATGCTTGCATTGTTGGTGCCTTCAGTGATGGATGGGGGTCAGCATGGACACCATTACTATGTGTATTCTGACACCTTTCTATCAGAACCACCATGAACGTTTCTGGTAATTTTAACTACAGTAGCTCGTCTGTTGGATCAGACCTCCCGGGCCAGCCTTCGATCCCCACACCCATCACTGAGCCTTGGCACCCAACACCCCCGTCGCTGGTTCACCACTTGGTTCCTTCCTTGGTTCACTGCAGACCGGGAGCACCCAACAAGAGCTGCAGTTTTGGAGATGCTCTGACCAGTCGTTCAGCCATCACAATCTGGACCTTGTCAAACTCGCTCAAATGCCAACGTTTGGCTATTATTTCTGCTTCTAACACATGAACAGCGTGTTTACCTGCTCGCAAATAAATCCCACCCACTAACATGTGCACTGATGAAGAGATAATCAGTGTTATTCTCTTCGCCTGTCAGCCGTCATAATGTTATGCCTGATCGGTGTATTTTTGTGTACAGATAAGCAACCGGAAAGTTTGGCTGGTTGTGATGCTGTTTGTTGTTGTTTCCATCTTTCAGAAGCAGGATGAAGGCGTGGTTCTGTTGGACCTAGTATGCGACCACCTGCGCCTGCAGGAGAGGCAGCTCTTCAGTCTGCAGATCAGAGAATCCAGCACAGCCATTGCCTCTATCACAGCCAACACACACTCTCCAGTGAGCTCACTGTTCCTCTGCTGCACATTGCAACTGAGATTGTAATGTACTGCACATGCTGATTGCTGTTTAGTTGATGATAACCACGGGGCATGCTTACATAAATGGTTTTATTTAGCCCCAGTTAGCCATTATACTTAATGAATGCCTTTCTTACAGAGATGGTTGGAGCCCGAGAAGCCCTTGAAGAAGCAGATAAAAGGTATCTCAGTTGTTTTGCCTGCAGAGAATTAACTGTCTTCAGCTGGAATTATGTTTCTAGCCATTTTAAATATAATTTAAATGCTTAGATAAAGAGAGAGTCTAATAGAAAAGAGGAACAGTTTAAGATTGAGGTGAACTTGTGCCCATGGATGTGTTCCACTTTTGATAAGCTGCTATTTCTCTGCAGGCCTCGTGTCCCCCTTTTATCTGAACTTTAGAGTACGATTCTTCATCTCTGATCCCAACTCTCTGCAGGATGAACAGACAAGGTTAGTAGTACGTGACACTTATCATAGATGGCTTTCTCATTTTTTCGACTGGGTTTTAGTAGTTTGGCTTACTCTTAAGTTGTGATGATTAGTTAATACTTTTATAATCACTGGGATACAAAGATATGTGATAAACACAACACAAAAGAAGGAATGTAGTGTAGTTGCTAAGAAAACCTGCCAGACAGAGAACATTATATTTATACCAAGAGCAGGATAGGTAGCTAGCAGTGGCTCCCTGGTTTGGTCCTGGGAAGAGATGCAGATCCCTTTGGGGGTTGCGTCAGGAAGGGCATCCGGTGTAAAAAATCTGCCAAGTCAAGCATGCTGAGCTACCTGCTGTGGCGACCCCCTTGTGAATAAGGGAAAGTAGTTTCAGCAGGATAATAGCGAGTGGGAAAATGAGAAAACCTCCCACTGCCTGAGCATTACAACAATGTACCTTAGCCTCTCAGAAACTAAAGGAAAAACCCTTGTTTGAGCTGTTACATCTTAAATGCACACTTAAGTATTTGCTTTTTTTGTGTTATATTGTCATTACAGTATTATACAGTGTTACTGAATAACAGAGATTTTCTTTGCATCTTGCAGGCCTACTCCTAGGCCAAATAACTAGTTTCATGTGAAGCAGTGGCTCCTCCAAATGATGACTGCACGAGACGAAGAGTCTTGCGGTATTCTAGCAGCTCTGTGAAACTTTGAACTAAATGTTATCGCTTATGTGCTCTGTTCGGCGTGAAGCGCTGGATAGAAAAGGGACCAGTTCATCAAAAATTGTTAGGATTGATCCTGAAGGCAACACGAATGTCTGAAAGTCGATTTTCAGTAGCCTCAGCAGTTATTGAAACATTCAAAACAAAATCTGCAACACCAGATGATCCAAAATAACAGATATTTGATGGTTATTTTCTGTGTAAAACGTGTGCTGCCATTCCCATTTGATCCTCAGTGAGAGATTTTACAGCGTAAGCGAAAAACCTGGAACAGTCGGGGGTATTTGTGTGTGAGAAAATCTTTGTTGAAATATTTTAGTGTGACTGGACCTTCTGACTCGTAGCCAGTAAGGCTAGCCTGCTGACATATTTAGCAGTAGCAATAGGTCAAACCGCTTCAAAGGGTTTTCTGTAGGCTACAGAACAAAGGTGTGGGTTGTTAAAAGTTCCTCTTGTCCTGTTCCTCCAGGCACCTGTACTTCCTCCAGATCAGGAGTGACATTAGAGAAGGACGGTTAGTAACAGAAAATCAAATTCAAGTATCCTCTCCCTTGTGCACAGCTTATGTTTAGTGTAATCATCGAATATGATTGCAGGTTGCAGTGCCCACTGAGCGCAGCTGTAGTGCTGGCTTCTTATGCTGTGCAGTGTAAGTCTCACGATCTCTTCCTAGAAAAAACCCAAATGATTAATGGCTCAATAATAACCTTGTGAGTAATTATTCCTGTGAGGATGCTCTCGATCCTCTCAATTAGCAGATCTTACAGTACACCAGATGTCAGGATACACGGATGTGTGCTGCTGGTTATGTTGTTCTGTGTGGATGGATGCTCAGTGTCTCTTTCCACCATCTGCAGCGGAAATGGGAGATCATTGTCCGTCCTGGCTCCCTGGTTACCTCTCAAAATGGCACTTCATCCCTGAACAGGATGAAGACTTCCTATCTAAAGTGGAGGATCTGCATCCACAACACAAGTAATTAAGACAGTTCACTACATCTAGCCGCCACTGAAATAATAAAAATGGCTGCTTTGTTGTGCAGTTAGTTGCTGTTGTTATATGTGACTGCATGTTCTCAGAGGGCTTAAGAAGAGCGATGCAGAGCTCTGTTTTCTCAACACAGCACGGACGCTAGAGTTATACGGAGTGGAGCTGCATGCTGCCACGGTACTGTGACTAAACTTTTAACATCTTGTGTCATGGTTTGACTTCTACTTCTTCTTTTTAGATTTGATTGTTTTTGTCTTTTTCCTCATCTTCTCTTTCCCAGGACACCAACAATGCCCCTCTCATGGTGGGTTTGGCTTCAAGTGGTGTTGCAATATTCTGTAATATGATTTGCTCCAGTTTCTTCCCGTGGTGAGTGATGGTCCTGCTTATCTTATTTTAATCAAGCTTTTAATTTGGAGTACTATTACAACCTAATGCTGCAGCTTTTATTTTGTTCTTGTGTTTGTTTGTTGTTTTGCTATGTAAATCCAGGTATTTTTGCATTCCCAAAATTTGTTGAGTCACCCCTCGTTTCTTTATATGTTGCTAAGAAAATGTAACGTGTGAAACGTGTTCAAACCTAAAAAAAAAAAAAAGCCAGTATTTGGTACAGCCACCTTTATTCTTCATCACAGCCTGAACTCTGTTGGGCAGCTTCCTTGTAGTCTTCAGCAATAGTTCTCCAGGCTTCTTGAAGGGCATTCAAAGCTCTTCTGTGGATGTTGACTTCCTTTTGTTCTGTTCGCTGTCAACATGGTCCCACACTGCTTCAATAATGTTGAAGGTCCTGGTTCTGGGGAGGCCAATCCACAACTCACTGTCATGCTGAAAAATGAAGCTGTGCAATCAGACCCTTTCCACATCATATTGCATGGTGAACAAAGTTGGATGGTATTTTTCTGTGTTCATAATTCCTTCAATTTCAACAAGATCTTCAACAACACTGGCTGAATTTCCCAAACCATGACAGAGCTTTACAAATGTCTGCAGACACCCACTGACGTACCTCTCCTCCATATATACTGATGATGATTTGAACCAAAATCTTCCTACTTGGATTCATGACAATACAAGACCTGTTGCCACTGATTTTCACCCTAGTTTGTCGTACCTCAGCCTTTTCCTCCTTCGATTTTTTACAAATGGATTGTCTGCCACCCTTCCACTGTGGCCATTTCTGATGAGGCTTCAGTGAACAGTAAGTTGATCAAATGAAGGGTCAGATGTATGTCTCTGGATGTTTTTCTTGTTTTGTAAGGACATGACTTGAAAATACTTTTCATCTGCTGCAGTTTTTCAGACCTGTCATTTCTTCTTTTCTAATCCACCTGTCCAGTTTCCTCAACAATTTTTGGCACACATTGTACACTACACCAAGATATGTCAAGTTTTCAGCTAATATGTCTTTGGGAAACAATTTTTTTTGGTGCAAAAATACTATTTTATGCCTGTCAAACTTTATCTTTTTCATTTTTCATAGATCCGACTAATAAAAATTGGAACAATTCACATGTTTTTGCAACAGCCTGCTAGTAACAAAGAGCCTAAAGATATCACGTAAACTGGTTCTTTGTTAATTTGGCTGTTATGATGAAATGATCATCACATAACAGATGATTCACATATGATTCATAGTTCACTGTTAAGTGGCTTAACGGATAAAAAAACATTGTACCAAAAATGGTCAGGTACAAGAACACGAATGAAACTAAGTGAAAAAGCAGCCAATGCCCAAAGATGTTTACAAAGCCTGGAGAACTATTGCTCAAGAGCACTTTGAAAATTACGACAAAGTCTGGCTGCTTGGAGGTGTCATCCTAGATAGTTCACTTTCCTACAAATCTCACATCAATAATCTCACCCGTTCTGCCTACTTCCATCTACGTAACATTAACAGATTGCTTCTTTCTCTTTCCACCCAGTCTACATCCATTCTTGTACATAGTCTTGTTACCTCCCGTATTGACTACTGCAATTCTCTTTTGCATGGTCTCCCCCAAAAATCCCTCCATAAGCTTCAACTGGTTCAGAACTCTGCTGCTCGCATTATCACCAGAACCCCCTCCTACCAGCACATCACCTGTTCTTCAGGAACTTCACTGGCTCCCTGTGAAATTCCGGATAATTTTCAAACTTCTTCTGCTCACCTTCAAGGCCATTCATAACCTCGCTCCTCCTTACCTTTCTGACCTGTTAACCACCACCTGTTCTGCCCGTTCACTTCATTCTTCTTCTTCTATCCAGCTTGCTGTACCTTCCTTCCGCCTCACCACCATGGGAAGCAGAGCTTTCAGCTGCTCTGCTCCCAGGCTGTGGAACTCTCTGCCCCCAGAAATAAGAAACACTGGTTTTCTCCCACAGTTTAAATCCCAACTCAAAACTCATCTGTTCAAATCTGCATATTCACTGTGAATCCACTGTTTGTTAATTTTATCTTGTGCTTTTATTTTATTGCTCCTATTCTGCCATTGTTTTACTAAGTGTTTTATCCTATTGTGAAGCGTCCTTGGGTGACTTGAAAGGTGCTCATAAATAAAATTTATTATTATTATTATTATTATTATTATTATTATTATTATTATTATTATTAAGTAAAATTGTTGTTGTTTTTTAAACGTGTGGTGGCTCAAGACTTTTGCACAGAAGTGTATATGTTATGTTTGCTGTTTGGTGTTTTGATCTTGTCATGTGGCACTTTTTGGGTCTTATGTTTCTATGAAAGCTCATCTCTTTCTGTCTCTCTCTCTATGATTTTTCTCGTGATTCATCACCTTTCGACCAATCCCGTCCTTTTGTTTCCACGCAGGGGGAACATCATCAAGATTTCTTTTAAGAGGAAACGCTTTGATATACATCTGAAACAAAAGCACGTGAGTTCCCCTTTCAGTATTCTTTATTAATAGTTTGGAAATCTGCCCTCAGCAAACTCTTGCTCTTAATTACACTACACTCTTGGCTGGCATATCTGTTTTCTCTGTGGCACATGGAGATTTATGATTTATTTTTATTCTCCGTTGTGTGCACAGACGCACAGAAATATGGCATTGATTTTAATTTCCATAATTTTGGCACATTTTTCTGCATTTCTCTGCTTGACAGCTAATAAATCATTCAGAAAATATGGCGATAGAAGATTTTATTGCCAGTTAAAACTACAACCTGAGCAGCATAAGTTGATGTGACCTTGAATGCTACAGTTTACAGTATAAAGACCAAGTTAGAGCCTAAACTGTGCATGTTGCAGGGAGAAACCCAGGACTGTGAGATGTCTCTGCTTCTGCCCTGCCCCAAGACCTGTAAGAACTTGTGGCGATCCTGCGTGGACCATCACTGCTTCTTTTCCTCTAACCGCTCTCCCAGGAGCTCCAGGCTGAAAAACACCACACTTCAGTCCTACAGAAAGCTGATCACACAGCACCTAGGCCTGGGCAACAGTAAACCTGAAAGGTGAGGCCTTGGACATCCATGCAATACTTATTCACAGGAAAGCAAAGAAATTTTAAGTTGATTTGTCATTTCTGTCTTCGACTGCAGTGGGCCAGTCTGCCAGCGAGTGGTCGGGGGGATGGTGTGGAACCCAGTCCTGAGGAGGTCGCTGTCATCGGAGCACCTGGAGACCAAGAGTCTGCCCTCCAGATCGCCCCCGAGCACCCCCAACTGGTACAGTCACCAGCACTAAGTTTTCCGCTGCGCTTCATATTAAACCTTTCTTCATTCCTCTTGTGCCATTTCCTGTAATGTGATTTTAAAAAGTGACTGCTCTCTCCTGTCTGCGGCAGGCGAAGTCCTCGAGTTCGCCACGGCATCCGTAAACCTCGCCCGTCCTCGATGGAGCTGACCACTGACCTGAAAGACATGTCAGAGGGGGAAGATGTCTTCTACACATACCGGGCGTCTGTGAGCAGCTCCAAGACCAGTGAGGGGCAGGGTTCACCTCAGCAGTTAGTATCTCTTATAACAGAAACGCTGTCTAATAAAACAGACCTGCATCAGTAGGAATGTGTCAAAGCTTTCGGTTCATCCAAACTGTTAAAACAATTCTGTTTATTTAATGTCTTTCAGCATTTCTGGCGATTATAACCCAGCGACAGATGACATTTCACTGCAAGCCGATGACAGCATAACAGACGAGGATAGCTTACCCCAGTTCAATAAGGTCTGTTATCTTACCATCAGCTCTGTGTGTTTTGGCGTATTTATTCATGTGTGTGTATTCAGTATATGTGTGTTGATTATGAGTTATCATCTATGCAGGGTGCTCCTGGTGACGGTGACTTGATGCTAATATGCATTGCCCCCGATAAGGAGGGCAAGTTTGGCTTTAATGTTAAGGTAGGTCTGTGCTTGTTATTCACAACACACACTCAGAGTTTTATGTTTATTACTGCTGCACTCTTCCTCGGTTTAATTTTCTGATGCCTCCTCCTGTTAGGGTGGCGTTGATCAGAAGATGCCTCTAGCCATATCGCATGTTAAACCCGACTCGCCGGTAAGAAAGCACTCAGATTGCTCCACAAATTTACATGAAAAAACAATGAGACATAAACACGTAATAAAAAATCAGCTTTGGCTTGTGGTTATGTATTTGTAAAGAAATAGAGCACTAATGATGAGCTAATTCATTAGATGAAATCTACATGGGGAATATTCTGGTGCCAACTTCTAAAATGTGTTATTAAGTGACATTTTTAATGATCTTTGTCATACCCAACAGAAAGCATAAGGGACCCTGTTATGTTCATTTCCAGTTCCATGTTTCTATCCTGGGAGTTGACAAGTTCTTCTTCCTTTTTATATTGCCTTTTAAGATGACAATATGACAAAATCTGTGCCAAGCATGAAATACTTTGGATACCGAGTGTTACGAGTCATCTCACTCCTGTGTTTTTATCTCATACGGCTACTTTTAAACACGCTGACCACGGTCTTTGAAATGCTGGCCATGTTTAATATGAATGTTTGACACTAACTGTATAAATAAGACAGAAAAATATAAAAATGTAATATTTTGGGGATTATGTCCGAGCTTATATCTATCGGCCAAGTCAGCCGAGAGATATAATCTCTCCAGCATGTCCTGAGTCTACCCCGAGGCCTCCTCCCGGTGGGACATGCCCGGAACACCTCACCCAGGAGTCATCCTTGTAAGATGCCCGAACCACCTTAACTGGCTCCTTTCGATGTAGAGGAGCAGCAGCTCTACTCTGAGCCCTTCCTGGATGGCTGAACTTCTCACCCTATCTCTAATGGAGAGGCCAGCTACCCAAATGAGGAAGGTCATTTCTGCTACTTGTATCCACAATCTCATTCTTAGGGACGTAGATCGACCTGCAAACTTTTACACTCAGCTTTCTCTCTTCGCCTTGATGGATTAGTGCTGCAACCGCATTTCCCGCTCTCCCGAGATACTTGCACTCCTTTACTTGGGGCAGGAACTCGTCCAGTGGGAGCTGGAGTCCATCACCCGATGAAGCCAACAGAAGCACATCATCCGTAAAAAGCAGAGATGAGATTCTGAGACCACCCGAGTGAAAGTCTTCCACTACTTCGCTACGACTAGAAATTTTGTCCATAAAAATTATGAACAGAATCAAAGGGCAGCCCTGGCGGATCCCATCACCCACCGGGATGATGGTATTATGGCACAGAGAACTGCTGCTCCCTGTATATATATTTCTTTCTATATTTCTTTCTTTCTTTTTTTTTTTAGAATATTTGCTGTAAACGCTAGAGATGGTTGGGTTGGCTCAGATGAGTAGTTTCTGATATGAGCACACCAGCCTGTCTGGCACCAACAACCGTGGCATGTTTAAAGGCACTTTAAGGATCTTTCTCCCACCTTTCTGATGCTCAGCTTGACCATATCTACATGTCTAAATGCACTGAGTTGCTGCCATGGCGCGCATCTCTGGTGGACAAAATGTATGATAGTAAGAATGTTTTTAAATCACTTCATAAGTCAAAGTTTGCTTACACGACTCTCTGTTGTTTGTAGGCAGATCGAAGCGACCCCAAACTCATGGAAGGAGACCTGGTGGTGCTAATCAATGGTCGAGACATTTCTGAACACACACATGACCAGGTTGTCATGTTCATACGAGCCAGCAGAGAGTCGCACACCAGGCAGCTGACCTTGCTCATCAGACGTAAAGGTTTGTGTGTGTTTGTGTGTGCGTGTGTCGCTGTCAGACAAAAGTGCTGAGACAGCATGTGATCCAAGTGTGCACTCTGTCCGTCATGTTTCAATGAATATTTATTACAGCCTTGAACTGTCCTTCTAAAACAGGTCCTGGCCGGGGTACACCCCTGCTGCATTCGCTGCCCACCCTCACGCTCAACATCCAACCACAGGAAGAAAAGCCACGCTCACCTGGCCCGTCAGAGCGCCCCCCCACACTGGAGGAATCCATGAGGCAACTAGAGAGGGGGATACAGACAGGCTCACTCTGTTTCCATTTCGAGGTATTTAAGATGCAAATTGGAGCTGAATACTGGATTATTATTTTAAGGTGTACTATGTTCATAGACGTGAATGAATGACAAGCGGGCACATTTGTGTTATTATTTTATTATTTTAAGCAGGATTTAGTTTGTCCCTCTCGGTTATGTGAGGGATCATAACAAGCTTTTAAGTGTTTGTGTTTGAACAGATGCTGGCCATAATCTTCACTTGAATTTGATCCATGAAGATTTAAAGCCAAGACACCGTGATTGGCCTGGAATTTGTAGTTTGTGTTTGTGTATGTTTCTCAGTGTGTTTACGTGCTTGTATTTTCTAGAATTTATACAGGAGGAAGCCCGGTTTGACACTGAGCTGTGCTCGGCTCCCTGAGAACGTGGAGAAGAATCGATATAGGGATATTTTGCCTTGTAAGTGCTCCTGTTTCTTTGTTTATGCCCTGCTGTTGGTCTCATCACAGCCGGGTGCTTCCCCATCCCTCAATTCCTCCCACCACCCACCTCCGTGCTGCCTTTCTAACCTTGATCTGCAAGTTTCTCCTGTGACTCCTCATGAAATTTAATTGGCTGAGCCTGGGGTCTGCTGACAGCTCTGTTGTGACCCTCTCACACTGCTGTCCTCCTCTACTTTCAGATGACACTACCAGAGTGGTGCTGCAGGGTAAGGAGGATTATATCAATGCCAGCCACATCACGGTAAATATTACTGATATGAAACTGTGTCTTGTTCATAGATTATATATAAAAAATTGAAATAGCCACTTCCAAGTCTTATTTTTAATTCAAAATTGTGTCTGCACACTTGTTGATTTTATGGATGCAGAAGCGACCGTACAGTACTGTGCCAAACCCCTCATTTCTTTAGATTTTGCTAGGGAAATGGGAAATATGTGCAGTGATTTATTGAAACATGTGAAGCATACATGAAAATACAGTATGTAAGGCAAAAACAGTTCAGTCACGCTTAAAAGTCAATATTTGGATATGACCACCTTTATTCTTCAACACATCCTGACCTCTCTTAGTAAAGATGTCTTGCTATTTCTTTAAGTAGTGTTCAGAAATAGTTCTCTAGACTTCTTGAAAGACATTCACTTTTCAAATGATGGATAATGTGTATGTTCTACCCTATTTTCATTAAGATTCCCAACACTGCTGGCTGAAATGCAGCAGTGTTCATGACACATTATGCTCTCACAGTGGCTGGAGACACTGTTGTACATCTCTCCTGACCTCTTCCTGATTTATCACTGTATCAGTACTGTTGCCACTAACTTTCAGTCCAGTCCTTCTGTACTTTGTCATACCTCAGCCTTTTCTCCCTGTTTCCCTCCCTTAAGAATAGGTTCTTGACAGCCAGCCTTCAATGAGACTATTTCTGATGAGGCTTCAGTGAAGAGTAGATAGATCAGCTAAAGGTCCAGATGCATCTCTCAGGCACTGTGTCAGGTCTTGGTGGTTTCTTTCCTGTTTCTGAAAGACATGACTTTCAGATACTGTACATTTACTGAAAATATTTTTTTAGACCTGTCACTTCTATGCTATTTTATGTCTGTCAAACTGTGCTAACTTTAAATGGGAACAAATCATGTGTTTTTGCAACAGGCTGCTAGTAACAAAGGTCTAAATATATCATTTAAAATTGGTTCTGTTTCTGTTATGTGTAGACACAATACTGGTTCATGTTTTGGGTTATGTCTTTTAGATCAGTGCTAAGTGGCTTCACAAAAAAAGTTTTACTCTCAAAGTGGTCCAGGACTGGATTAAAGATGAGTGAAAAAGAAGCCCATGTCCAAACAAAACCTTTGAATGACTTTCAGAAAGTCGGGAAAACAATTGCTCAACCTCAAACCACCTTAAAAATGACAAAACAGTCAGGCTCCTCAGAGGCGGAAATATAAAGAAACTCTATTGGGACATATGGTTGGAGCTCTAAGTTATGAAATTCATGCCTTGTACAGTTTAGCTTAAACTGACTAAAGAGACCAAAAGTACTTTAATGCTGTAAACATGATCATTTAAGGAGGGGGAAGTCTGTGTGGACTGACTCACTCTTTGAGCAAGCCTCAAGTGGCCACTATAGGAATTGCAGGTTGTTTGGCACTTCCACCTTAGCTTCTTTCATTCGTCCACAGACGTTGCTGCTTGGGCTTGTATCTGTTTGATGTTTTAATGTAAACTCATCCACTCTGTGTGTATATGTGTGTGTTTCCTTGTATTTCTCTCAGGTGGCGCCCCCAGTGTCTGGTGTATGTTTACGTTACATTGCAGCTCAGGGTCCACTACCACAGACCTTCACTCACTTTTGGCAGACTGTTTGGGAGCAACAGACACACACCATCATCATGCTTACGACTCTAACAGAGAGGGGACGGGTATACATCATTTTATGCTTTTGAGCTTTTATCCTGTAACAGCCACCGTTGTAAAGGAGTAAAGAGCGAACAGAGAGGGGAAACGCTTGAAATTACACAACTCACAATCAGCGGTGCATTAACATAGTGATTACATGCTGTTTCATGTTTAATTTGTCACATGATTGCTGTAATTGGAAGGTTCCGCGTTGATGTTGGCACACAGAAATGATCTATTTTGCACTGTTGTGAGTAATTACAGTGTTTCGCGGTATACAGAATAGCTAAATATAAAGTGCGAGCGGGATGCCAATGAGATAAATAATTCGAGGGTGAAGGCGCATCCACGCCAAGGCAGCGAGATATCAAGGTCTTGCTGAATGCACATGTCTCTGTCTCAGCTTGCCTGTTGCTTGGAAACCAGATGTTCTCATTAATTGATCATTTTCCTGATATTCATCAAGTCTCCTGAGTTTCTTTCTACTTGAGGATTGCACAGACGCACACACGCACACATATTGACTCTCAGTTTGCATCCTGCTCCTGATGAACTGCTTTTGTTCCTCAGATTGCCAGGTGGAACATAGCATACTGCTAATATGACTTTGATTTCTTGAGAGCAGAGCGCAGCTGATGTAGTAGCAGTAGTAAACTCTATCCTGATTCATGACTCATGCCAGAAGTAATGCAATTTGTTGGTGATGTCATACACTTTGCAGACCAAGTGCCACCAGTACTGGCCGCATCCGCCTGAAACCAAGGATTATGGGCCCATGCGAGTGAAGTGCCACTCGGAGGAGTGTAACCTGGCGTATGTGACGCGGCAGTTCACCCTGACACACACAGAGGTACAGTAGCAAAAGCAACTGCAGCGGTTAATCGACTAGTTTTTCTTTTCTCTTGTCCTCTCAAACTGACTGGCCCTCCCTGAACCTGCTTCTTTTTGGGGGTTCTTCATGTTAAAAGGGAGTTTTTTCCTTCCCGCTTTCACCAACCCCTTGTTCGTAGAAGGGTTACTTTGCTGTTGGAGTTTTCTTCAGCATCCTATGGGCTCTTTATTTTGGAGTATAACTTGTCTCGATTGTCTTGGCACTATGTATGTAAACCTAGATTAAGTTGCAAACACCACATTATATGTATTCTAAGTGTTTGTTTTCTATTTTTAACTTCCTAATTACGTTTTTATTACACAGACAGGAAAACAGAACAAGCTAAAAAACACTACTGCAATGTACGAGAGCAATCCCAAAATTAAGGTCTCCTATTGTTTTAGAAATACAAACAACCATTTATTTTCCATAATATTTACATCATTTTAAAGCTTGAAGACTTATTTATTTTTCTACATAATTGCCATTTCGGTCGATGCATTTTTGTAGACGTTGTGGCAGTTTTACAATTCCCATGTCATAGCTGCAGTTTCGCCTTCCGGACAAATGTTCTTTCAACTCTGGGAACAGGTGGTAGTCACTGGGTCCGGACTGTCGGGTGGGTGGGTGATGAAGTTCCAACCAAAGTTTTGCAGGAGAGCGACAGTTTGACAGGCAACGTGTGGACGCGCCGTGTCGTGGAGAATGCTGACACCCTTGCTCAGCATTCCTCTTCTCCAGTTCTGAAATGCACTTCTGAGTTTTTCCACCTGTCAGTGTTTATTGTGGTCCCAACAGGCAGGAAGTCAACGATACTGTTCGTATTTCTAAAACAATAGGAGACCTTACTTTTTGGATTGCCCTCGTATTTTGACCCTAGATTGTACATAAGGCTTCCTTTGCCGGCGGCATCCTCAGTTCATTGATAAACAGCAGTTTGTTTCTATCGTTTTCTAGTAAATATTTCTGCTCTAGATCTTAGTTCCATCGTTATCAGTGTCCAGTCATTGTTTGAGGCTTGATGATTTGGATTTATACCAAAAAAATTTTGCAGGCCACTAAAAGTATTTTACAAACCAGTGTTTTTAACCACAGAAGACAGAAAGAGTAATGTGGAACCCATATTGTAGTATTTTACTTAGCAGCAAACAGATGTTTCTCCAGAATAACTTTATTTTGGGACAAAACATGTGCGAGTGATTGGCGTCCAAGTCTCAATACTCCCTCCAACATGGCTCTAACAGCTTGGAAAATTTGGTTCTGATATGTGGGATAGTAAAAAAAAAAAAAAAATTGAAATCTGATATCTCTTGCCAAAAACTCACCACTTCCTTTGAGCCTGTGGATTAGTGTTGTGCACTTAACATTGAATGTCTGTCCTGTATTTTCTATGAATGTCTAACTTGAAACAGTGTCCATTCTCTCAATTATTCTGGTTTAGTAATGATGTAGATAGATAAATATTTACTTGTAGCCACTTGGTGTTATTGCCACAGGCTAATGAGGGAAAAGTCACCTGCATCACTAAAGGGGAAACTTTTGCTGTTTTAGCTTCACGGCATGTGTGGCTGGGGTTTTCCCCCCATAGCTGAAAGGTTTGCTGGACAAAGATTTGAGGGAAAATCTCAGCTTGTTTATTTGAAGTTTATGCTTCAAAAACTGTTTAACAAACAACTGTTTTGTAACATAGTTCGGAGTGATGTTTGCAGAGAGTGAAGTTAAAGATAGCAAACACTGAAAACATTGGAAGGTCAGCTTGTTCTTCATTGCGTCATTGCATGGCTGGGTTTTTGGGGTTTTTTTGTGCACAGTTGGGATTCTCAGTCCCTTTCTTTGCTTTTGAGAGGATCAAGTATCAGTAGTAAATTGATTTGCAAAGTGCCAGCATAGTTTCTCAGTCAGTTCTCAGAGCTTGGAAAGAAGGTGGATGACTTCTTTCAGATTTGTGAAATCTAAGAGTTCTGAAACCAAATGGTAGAGAGTCCCAGGTATTTAAACCCTAATGGGGGTTGTCCCTACTATTAATGATGTGCCTCATCACATGAGCCAAGGTTTAAATAGAGGTATGGGTCAGTACCACAAGAGGTTTCGTGTGAAACCACTACGAGACTCCTTGAAAGGAGAGTAAGAGGCCATGTATGTCCAATGTGAACGACCACCATGGAACCGAGGGGATGGCTTATGACACCAACTGTCAGACGTCTACAACACAGTTTTGAGATACCTTCCCAGGCGCCTCGACCCCCACTCACATCTTCCATTAGGTGACTAATAAAAATGTCCAAAAGACAGCTCCCACTCAAAACTTTAAGCCTATGAAACATTTAAACCGGTGAGTTATTTAAACATTTTACTCCGGTACAGTTATCACAAAGGGACAAATTAGCAAAAGAGACTAAAACTGTTTCTGTTCCAGGCTGAAGTTGGTCATTTTAACATGGGTTTTTACAGAGATTAACTCACTTTTAGTTGAAGCCTCAAGTGGCTATTCAAGGAACTGCATTTTATCCACAGCAAAGTTCCCACCTGCTCTCGTGTGCACGTGGAGCACGGAGAGGCATGACCTCAGTGACCCAACACATGGCTTTTCTCTTTATATGTTGCAGTAGCATGTATCATGCTCGTGCCATATGCCACATAACGGAGCTCACCACAGGGAGCTGCCAAACTTATCTGCAGCCAACATACAAGTCCCTTCCATGTGGGTGGTTTGGTCTGTATGTGTGTGTGTGGGTGGGTGGGCATGTGCATTAGCGAATACAGACAAATTACATGGCCCCGTTTGTGTCGTTGGGAGTGGGCAGCTGTGCTGACGTGAGGATCCTTGCGAGACGTTTGTTTGCTTGATTGTAATATGGCAGATTATCAGATTAAAGGCTTTCACATCACCTTTCTGGGCGAGCAGGTAAATAAACAGATAATGCTCAAGGAGGCATGAAGTATGAATGCACACACATGCGTACACAGATACTGCTGCGTGGGCCCATCTGTTCCTCTGGCGGAGCGAGTTAATCCCTGCATGGAGTCACAGGAGTCACAGGCCACATGCCCATTATAAACTCTCAGCTCAGCCATTCTCTTCCCTGCCTTCATTTTTTTTCCCTTTAGCTCTGGTCTTCTGTGCTCTCTACTCTCCACCTGTTTTCATCTCTCTGCGTCCTCGCTTCCTAATCTCGGTGTCACCTACTGGCCACATGCTTGTTTTGCTCTCTTTTTTTTTTTTTTCCACTGCTCTCTCTGTGGTGTTTTGTTTCCTCTCATACTGAATAATGTCAGAGTATTTGAGCCTGCAGCCCCGTGCCGTCTAATGTGGGCATATTTCCCAAAAGGCTCCATGTTTATCATATTAAATACTGATTATGCAACGCTTTCATTTTCATTTCTCTCATTATCTGTTTGTCATTTCTGTGTTCTGTTTTTTGTACTCATGTGTTTAGCTGGGAGAGGAACGTGCAGTCACACACCTGCAGTACGTCGCGTGGCCGGACCACGGCGTACCGGACGACCCCTCAGACTTCCTGCTGTTCATCAGCTCGGTCAGGGAGAGGAGGAAAGGTGAAGAGCCACTAATGGTACACTGCAGGTAACACACAAATACACACACACACACACACACAAGGTATACTTAAACTGCCAGCACGCCCTGCACCTTCATCTCCTCTAAACTTAATGCCGTGTTTGTTTTGAATTACATTTGCAGCGCTGGGATTGGGCGGACAGGTGTTCTGATCACCATGGAAACGGCGCTGAGTCAGTTGGACCAGGGTCAGCCAGTGTCCCCACTGGACATTGTCAAAACACTGAGAGATCAACGAGCCATGATGGTTCAGACCACGGTACAGAGACAGAACAAGGATTTGTACTCTGTGATTGTTCTCTGCCTCATTAACCTCCTTATTTTATGATTTTATTATTATGATAATCTGTATCTGAAGAGATTTTCCAACTGCTTTCTGTTTTTCTGTCTTTTCATTGGCTGTTGGACTGTAGACAGCCTAAAAGGTGCTCACAGTACTTTTAGTCACATTTCCATTCAGTTCATTCTGGAGGAGCTTCTGAAGGTTGAACATACTGTTGTCCTGTAGCTTCTGTATGCTGCACATAGGGCAATATGGCCAAAAATATTTATCATGATATATATTTGAAAATTTGCGATAACGATATAACTGACGATATAACTGACAATATAATTGACTCTAGACAAAATACTTTACAACTTCACAACTTTATTAGGGCAATAAACCCAAGGCTCCTGACTCTGTTAGCCGTAATGATCAAACGGTGCAGCTTCGTAGCTTACCAAAGTCGTATTAAAACTAGTGCTGTCAGCGTTAATCTTGTTAAACTGACATTAACGCCATAACCGCGTTAACGCCCCGAATCTCCGTTAGCGAGTTAACGCGGATCACCCCTTGCGTTGACGCCGTGCAGCCCCAGGTTTTTTGGCCGCTTGGATGTTCTACCAAAAATTGTGTTTTGGTGGGTATCTGACGGACAAAAACCAAACCAGTTCCACACCACTGAAGTTGGCACCCTTTTTTTTACAAACCAATTCTGGTTTATCTGTTACATTCAACGATCAGCTTTCGGCCTTCTCATTCTCCATCGCCACCATGTTTTTTCCGCCATGTGCGTATGAAAACAAAAGCACTGCGCGGCGTTTTACCCATATTCTATCGCAATATTTCATTTTCTTATCGTTACCTAACATTACACCGGTATTACCGTGAACAGTATGATATGGCCCAGCCCTAGCTGCACGTGTGTTTACACCTGTGCTGCATCCCTTCTTCAGGCCCTGTGTACTCCTCTGATTCCAGCTCTTATTGATTATACAGATAGCTAAACAAAGCTGTAAGGTAAGGACCCTACAGTGTTACAGAGAAAAGGGAAAAAACTCAACAATCATATGACCCTCTATGAGCAAGCACTTTGGCGATAGTGGGAAGGAAAAACTCCCTTTTAACAGGGACAAACTTCTGGTAGAACCCGGCTCAGGGAGCTGCAGTCATCTCCTGCAACCAGTTGGTGGTCAGAGAGGAAGACGGGACAAATACAAGCTGTGGAAGAGAGCCATAGATTAAAAATCACACTTCCGGGAGGAAGTTCCAAACCTTGATTTCCTCCCCAGAGGGGCCCGGGGTTAATTCAGCGTCTCTTTCTGGTTGCTACATACCTGTAACTCCTTGGCAAGCAGCTGATAGGTGATCGCTAGGATCATCCGAGACACTCCAGTTGGCACATTTCAGCTCAAAAGGACCTGGAGCAGCTGTGCTCCAAGTTAGAGGCATTTAGCTCATTTCTACGTGAGGGTAAAGAATGGGTTCACATTACACGTGCAGATATTAACTGGAAAATAATATTGAGCTTAGCTAGCTGATTTTGTTTATTAGAACCTTTTTCGAATCCTGAAAGAATTAGTTGCATGCTTGAAAGTTTTCTCTTAAACCACCTTGTGCATCTCCACAGGAGATTTTAGAAAGAGAGAGAAGACTTGCTGTTTCCAGAATTGCCCTTTTATATAAGCCCACTGTCACAGATGTGGACATCTGCTGGTTTCTGCCATCTGTAACTCTAATTAAGAACCTTGTGACTGCCATTGTATAATACTGATGGCGGCTTATGAGAAGCTTCACTAGCACAAGCTGGGGTTGGAAGCCGTGCTCTGTAGCACCTCGGTGGTAGCTGTCGAAGGAGAGGAAAGGTGTTACTCGTTGCTTCAAGCATACTCCTGAGCCTCTGCTGCTACCACTATCACCCTTATTTTGGAAAGGAGAGCCACTCCCTGAGGATTCATCTCTGTGATGTTTTTGTGCTGATGGAGCACTTCCTCAGGTTTCCCCCATATGTTTGTGTATCAGTAATGGAAACATTCAGAGGACGTCCTTTAATGTTGGGAGAGAATGAAAATCCTCATCTTTCTGGTCTTTGAGGCTTCTTAACCACCCAGACAGACTCTTACTGGTAATGCAGTTCTTTGAAAACAGGACGGATATGAATTTCTTACAAATCAATTACACTATCAGGCGTCTCAGTAGCTGTTTGAGAGCTTTTTATCAATCTCACCGCAGCGCTGTTATTTTACTCACAGTGACATTGTTCTCTCGGTTACTCTTCTGATTTCCCTCTAATGTCACACATGTGGGTTTGAGTTTAATATCTCCTTCCTCTGACTCTTCGTCCTGGTACCATCATCATCAGAACTACAAACTCACTGAACTGTGTCTTTTGCTAATACGCTCTCTACGTGGAGTTTTTCTTGAAAGTTATTATTTTGCCAGTATTATCACATCAGAAACTGCTTTGTTTTCTAGTAACTAATAATATTTTGTGTTTTTATTTGTTGCAGTGTCAGTTCCAGTTTGTGTGTGAAGCCATTCTGCGAGTCTACAAAGATAAACAGGAGAGAGCTGCAGCACCGTAACCCAAATCAGCGCCAGGACCAGACAACCGCACTTTTCTGCCTCTTTTCATAGCAGACGACTTCCACAGAGAGATCTACAGAGCTAGAAAAAAAACAAACAAACAAAAACAGATAAGACTCTTATAGGACAGGAGCACAGACATGGATAATGAGAGTGAACCTAGCTGCACAGCTGTTTGTGATCTGCCTGTCTGTGCAAGAATATGAATCTTACACCTTAGCCGGCCTTAGTTTCTGCTGAAAGTGCATTAAGTTTATAGAGGCTGTGGTCTCCATAGAGACTGATGTAAGACTGACGTGAGCTGCTGCTAATTTCTGAAGAAGAGGCCACTCTGGTTTGGTGCCTCTGCCTATTAAGCTACATGTGCCTTAGACTGATGCTTCTCAGTCAGTGGATCAAACGGAGGGGGGGAGCAGAAGCTGACTGGGATCATTGTAATCTGTAGTCTGTCCGTGAGTCCAGAGATGAAGATTAAGGCTGACCTTAGATCACTACAGCAGAAAAAGTCATGGTGGTGCAACACGCCAAGTTGAGCACCGTCCATCACTATTAAATTATTAAAGACACACAATAAACACTGATTTATACCCATGTGTCTGCTTTTGTCCTTTACTGTAGCTGAAGAAATGTCTTGTGCACATCTTCCCACAGAATGAATTTGCTCGCCGAGGTAAAAAGGCAGCGCTCTCATTTAAGCTTCAGCTGGCATCACATCAGGGAAGCTATCTCAGCATCACAAATCAGCCCAAATGGTGTGGTTATGACAAAATATTAGCAAACTGTATCACTGCTGGGAGGACTGCGGCATCTCTACTGGTTCGTGATGATGATGATGATGTTTTAATGGGATGTGCCATTCACCGTGCTGTTTTTTGTTTTTTTCTTTTTTCGTGGGGATTCAGTGCGATGCTGTTTTAATCCCCACTAATGAACATAATGCCACAGAATCTGTGAGTAGTGTAATCAGAGGATCGTTTCATTCATAAATGCATTCAGAGCCAACAGATCGACTCACAGAACTCATCACAGAAGAGGAGGAATGAGTCTGGAGCTTCCACAGGGCTCATATTTTCAGTCTGCTGTGTAAAGAAATGTATATATTTACAGCAGAGGAAGCTCCAGGGTGACAAAGTGAGGGAAAGTATAGAACGAGGTCATGTTTTAGGAAGTGTAACAGGAATAAAAACACTTGAAAAAGTAGAGCATGTGCACTTATTTCATAAACTCGGAACATGAGAAAGAGTTAAGCAGATTTTGGCTACATTTTGTTCCTTTTCCAGATTTTCATCTTAGCTGTGCAGATGTTTCACAAACCCTGCATCTAATTATTAGTCTAATTAGATAAATAAAATAAAGCGGGTTAAATAAAAGCGTGATGGAGGGTGTGTAATGCCACTGGCTCTTTGCAGATCTGATCTCTTATTTGTACTTTTTGCGTGCGTCGGTCTCATAATGTGTAACTTATTTGCATTTGTTGGGTGTGTGAAGCACTTTGGAGTTGCATTACACTGCATGACAGATGCTGCACTAATAAAGTTTGATTGAAACTGTGATTGAATTACTTGTAAAGCGGTGGGTAGGACTCTGAAGAGCAGAGGGTTATAAATCACCATCATTATGCTGGGGAAGGCCCCCCCTGGAGCACCGCGGACCCCACCTTGGGACCCGAGTAATGATCTGCTCTGATTTATTCCCAGCCCTGGCGCGTCCATGGCAGACAGGTGGCGCTGGTTCGCCGGTGTTGATGGGTCGGCCAGTCGGGAGGAACAGAAGTTTGTTATGTGCTGTGTTTTTACGCAGGCGCAGATCACGCTGTTTGTCCAGTTCTCGCTGGTTGACTTTTACCTGTGAGGTAGACTAGTTTCGCTTCGCCGGTGGGAATAATCAGCAGCGACCGCCGCCGGGTCAAGTCCGGTCCAGAGGTGGTGAGACTTCCCTCCTCCCCCCCCCTCTCGGCCCCTTGTGACTCAGGGGTCCCCACTGCGGAGCGTCGGACGGGATTTCTCCGGGATTTTAGAGTCGGTGCGCAACAGCGAGCGAAGCAGGAGGCAGGTGCACGGGAGAGGACAGGACAGGAGGAGGAAGAGGAGGAGGGCTGCTTGTATTTCCGCGACTCCTGCCGTTCACATAGGGCTGGATGATTGGAAATCAACTGGTTGGCTGCTCGGTGGTCGATCTGTGGTAGTTTCATTAGTATGCGGCTGGAGTCCCCCCCTGCTGCCGACATCCAGCCCGAGGACTGATCGGCAGCCCTGAAGTCTCCTCCGTGCCTGCTGAGTGACTCCTCGCCCCGGGGAGGAGGAGGAGGTGGAGGTGGTGAAGGAGGCAGCAGTGACAGGACCCCGGCTGCAGTGACTGTTGTGCGGAGCAGTTTTCACGGACGCGGCGCGGACCTCCTCTCATCGTGGATCAAGAAGATGATGGGCTTTCTGCGCCGGACGTTCAGCCGCCGCTCCCTGAGCCGCTTCCAGCAGAGGGAGAGGGATGAGCGGGACAGTAAAGGAGGAGGAGGGGGAGCAGGAGGGGTATCCGGGAACCCCCTGCTCCTGGCCCACCAGCAGCAGGTCGTCCACGCTCCCGCCGTGGTCACCGGGGGATCGTCGGTTCACATCCCGGCCGCTGGGACGGCGAGGACCACCATCACCTGTCGGGTCCTGCTGTTGGACGGCTCGGATGTCAATGTGGAATTGGCCGTGAGTGGCTCAAGTGGCAAGGCACATCAGTTGTGTATTCCCCCCACCTCCTTTGTCGTGTCTTTGTGGATCTTCCTGGGGGTCCAAGCAAAAAGAAAAAAAAAAAAAAGAAACGCGAGGCAGCTTTCCTGTCCTGAAAATGAACGAGCCTGGAGTCAGAGCCGTTTGCAGGTCCAACGCCAGCCTCTTAAACGATCAGAGCACAGTAGTAGTTAGAGGACGTGTAAAACTGAGTACTTATTACAGCCTTTTACCACTCTGTTTGTCTAAAAGGCATGCAGGACAAATTAGGACCCGGGCAATTAGTCTTGCTGATTAATCCATGAGGGGGAGAGCAAGATTTTTTTATATATATCTCCCCTCAGTTTAATTAACTGCCCAAATAAAGTGAAGACACTTTAATTTCTTTTCTGGCTCCTGGTGACTTCTATTGGATTTAGACTTCACAGGGGTCAAGGAAATGAGAAGCTCTGAGACCTCATGTTGGAATGTGGGGCATTGTTTTTGGCACTTTTAACTACACAATACAAAAAACATGACCACAGAATAACATTGTCGTTAGTTGTGCCCTCGGTTCAAACTGAAAACAGTGCGCTCTGCACTTCTTTGGATTTTGGCACAAACCCTTTTACCAAAGTTTCAGTGCCTGTAGTGTGTGTGTGTGCGTATCTGTGAGCACGTCTCTTCTTATACAGTGAGTGGTTGCAGCTCCAGATGGTGTTATGATCATCCGATTCATCGCATTGCTTCCCCATTCTGACTGTTGGGAACTAACTCAGACCTGAAGCTGCCCCCTCCTGTTTGCTCTTTTGCACATCTTCCTTTCACTTTCTTTTCTCTCTATTTGCTTGTATCTGATCTTCCTCAAGCAATCTCCGCTTTCCCCCACCTCCCCTCCCCTGTGCCATTCTCCCTCCTAATCTCCTTTTACACTCCCTCTGCTGCCTGCTCCCTTGCTCATCATTTTACTCTTTCACACTCTGCCTCCTCACTCTTCTCCTGTTCTTTCCCTCCTGTGCATCCTCCACCTCCTTCTGTCTCTCTCCATCCATCACCTTCTTCTCCTTTCTCTCTATTCCCCGACTCCCTGATCTGATTTACCACTGTGGGGACTCTGTGTCACAGACGAGTGCTACGAGCTGTGCGAGGGGGTAGGTGGGATGATGAGCGAGCGTGTGGGCCCTTGTGTGCGTAAGTGGCTTCTCATAAGATGTTTTCATTTTCAAGGTTGCGTGTGTCAGCGAAGCTGTTGCGTGCGTGCGTCACCTCCGAAACGCTCGGCCATTGCATTGTGGCGTGGAGAGCCTTTCTCTCGTCCTGCAGCGAGATTACAGCTCCAACACAAAGCCGCCACTTCTGCCAAGGCATTACAGTTGAAAATGACACATGGCTCGACGAGCTGCCGGCTTAGTCACAGGTGTGTTGGAACAAGTTTGTTCATGTGCTCTTGTTGTTCCTACAAGTGCACTGAACGGGGCTGAAATTCAACTAATAAGGCCTTTCAGTGTGTCACCTGAAACTGAGCGTAGGCCCGGAGACAACAGGAAGAACGAGCTGTTCACCTCGCTGCGCGTGACTCTGCGAGGCGCGTGATTGCGCGTCCTCTTGATGGAGGTCACAATCAGCCCCTTTAAACGACGCACGCTGCAGAGAGAATGGGCAGGAGCGATTTCTTTCTGTCCCCAATCCTTTAATACCACTGATTTCCTCACTCATTCATACACCCACCAGGAAGTTTAGGCTGGTTATCAGGATCCAAAGTACAAGGCAGTCATCTTCCTACACACCCACTGTGTTTTATGTGGGTCAGACCAGGGTTAGGTCTTCATCAGGGGATGCTCGTAAAATGCTCTGATAAATTTAACGGCAAACGGCTGCAGTTTGTGCTTAAGTGCACCAACTCGTTGTCTTGGTTGTGTGTTTATAGGAAAGGCCTCAATAAGGGCCTTTCCCTGTGGGGCTTGTCCTTCTCATTTTGACCTGGACACACACACACACACACACACACACTTACACTTCCAGTAGAAGTCATTTCTCCTCCCAATGTGATCACCAGGCCTCTTTCTAATTCACTTTTAAGCCTGTGCTAACAGGTTGACGCCCCCAACTCAATTTTAAAAGCTCAATCCATCCACCGTGGAAGATCCGCTCACCACGACAGGAGAGATAGTGTAAGAAATAACTAATTTCTCCTCCTGTGTTCTACTTTTGCTTTTCCCAGAGCAAGTCCAAAGGCCAGGACCTTTTCGACCAGATCATGTATCACATAGATTTGGTTGAGACAGACTACTTTGGATTGCAGTTCATGGACACGGATCAAGTTTCAGTGAGTAACAAGCTCTCACGTCCATCAATGTGGAAAGCAAGCTGATGAAAATCATTCTCACCTCTCTATTCTTTCTGTCGCTCTCTCTCTTAGCACTGGTTGGATATGTCCAAGCTTATAAAGAAGCAGATCCGAGGTAAGCTCAGGTCGCCTCGGGCTGTTTTTCTAATTAGGACTATTTGCATGTGTGTAGGAAAATGTGCAGTGCGTTGTATGCGCATGTGGTAGCAGGTGAGTGGGGAGCAGGTGGAGCATTATCAAATGTTGACACAGTGATTACTATGTGCATTAGAAGCCGTAGCCTTGTTTGCTCACTGGCTTGTAACAGGGGGCCGAATGGTTCACGGGAGGTGGGGAGATTGGATGTTGTACCTGTCGGCCGGTCGTTTATTCACAGGGTGGTAGGTCTGTAGCCTGAAAGTAACTCTGATCAATGTGGAAGGGAAGCAGGGAAGAAATATGAAAGTAGGTTAAAGTAAATTGGGAGATGAAAAGATTTCGGACCTCGTGGCAGTGATGGATGCAGCAGATGAAAAGTCGACGAGACTAAACGTATGAAATAAATTCTGAGAAATGTTATGTGATTGAATTATTCTCCGGCCTCGGCTCTTTCTGTCACACTCGCATATCTTTTAATCTTTCTCTCAGACGGTCCGCCGTACAAGCTGTTCTTCAGGGTGAAGTTTTACTCTTCAGAGCCAAACAACCTGCGTGAGGAATTTACAAGGTAAAAATACACACACACACACACACACACACACACACACACACACACACACACACACACACACACACACACACACACACACACACGGTTTTCTCTTGAGCCTGGTGTAAAGGTCCAAAGGGGACGTGGGGCTAATTACTTTGCTGCTATGGGCAGATTTAAATCAAGGACAGAGACTTGTTAAAACAAATTATGTGTCAGACATGAGGAGCGCCTTTGATACATCAATTGATTTATGTTGTCTTCAGGCGAGAGTCTCACTTGTTTGTTTTGCGGTTTTGTTCGCCAACAGGTATCTGTTTGTGTTGCAGCTTCGACAAGACATTCTGTCTGACAAGTAAGTTTCATCGTCACAGTTTATGCACACAAATAATTCCAAATAAACCCAGGACACACACACACACACACACACACACACACATGCATGACATATTAAGCACACCTCGTTAGTGTCAGGTTGGGATCCCCATGGCACGGATTCAACAAGGCCCTGGAAACATACCTCAGAGATTTTTGCTCCATATTGACATGATGGCATCACACATTCTGCAGATTTGATATAAAGCTCCTGTTCCACCACATCTCAAAGGTGCTCTGTTGGATTGAGATCTGGTGGCTGATAATCTTTGTGACATGGTGTGTAATCCTGGTCGAACCAGAGGATGAGTACAGTGTTGTCAAAAAATGATGGATACGGTCAATGAGAATGAGCCATTAATACAAAGCAGGATGGATCCATAATTCTGACCCAACCATCGGTCCGAACCTCGCAGCAGACTCATCGGACCAGGCCACACTTTGTGTGGGAGCCTGAAAAGGATTATAACCTCGGTTTTCTGATCTTAAGTGACAGAAATCACATCTGGTGCAGTCTTCTGTTGCTGTAGGCCATCCGCTTCAAGGTTCGATGTGTTGTGCATTCAGAGATGCTCGCCTGCATATCCTCTTAGTTATTGGAGTTACTGTTGCCTTCTGGTCAGCTCAAACTAGTCTCACCATTCTCCTCTGCTCTGAAAGTCACTGAAGTCACATTTCTTCCCCCTTCTGATGCTCAGTTTGAACTTCAGCAGGTCTTTCCCTAAGTGCGCTGAGTTGCTGCCATGTGATTACTTGCAAGCAGTTTAACAGGTTTACCTACTAAGGCATTGTTTTCTTTACACAGGAACAGCTGACTATTTTGTGAATTTTTTCTTTATTGTAGAGAAGGTGAGAAAAACTTGCCACTCCTTTTTCGGTTAGCTCAGCTCATTGTTAAGTCACAAGTCATTTGTAGGCACTTCCTCTCCATTTATGAGGACATCCGGCTCTCATCAGCAGCATTAAAACTGGAGTAAACACACTCACCTGTAGCGGCACGCACACAGGTCACCTACACTGGAGTTTGGGAGACTTGTGCACAGTGGCATCTGCTTCTGAGTCACAAACACAGACCTGCCTGCACAAACACACACTTCAGACAGTGTGTTCCCCATCTCCCTCCTCCTGCCTCTATCTGGGCCATGGATCCCTGGAGTCCAGCTCTATTATATAGCTCAAGATCAAGAACAGCAGAGGGCTGCTTATTTTAGCAAAAGGGTTGCGCCTCTCCTCCTTGACATGTTCACACACACACACACACACACACACACACACACACACACACACACACACACACACACACACACACACACACACACAGCGTAGGGCATTCATCCACTTTTATGTCTCTCTGACACATGATAATGAGTACACATCGCACCATGGGCAGGACAGTGGTTTTGATTTCATGCAGTGTGTCACTCGCACTAAAAACCGCTCACCATCAGCATCTCTCTCTCTCTTCAGGTTGAAATGTCCGTATGAAGTGGCTATAGAGCTTGCGGCATTTTGTTTACAAAGTAAGTAGACTTTGGAAACTCACTCTCAGTGTTTATTTATACTCTTAAGCAGAGATTTATGTACTCCAAGAACCTCATAAGTTATTCCTCATAGTGTTAACAGTTTTCCAAACCCTGGTGTAACCTGTTAGATTGATTTGGACTGAGTGCAAAGCCATTAATATCCATTTATTTCACTGTGATAGGAAAACTGCTATATATTTGTGGCATAATGCACTTGTGTTTACTTTGACATACATGATATGCATCAGCAGAAGCCCTGAGAACAGTACTACACTAAGCTCCGAATGATTTTAATAATAATAATAATGGATTGCATTTATATAGCGCTTTTCGAGACCCTCAAAGCGCTTTACAGTTCCACTATTCATTCACTCTCACATTCACACACTGGTGGAGGCAAGCTACAGTCGTAGCCACAGCTGCCGTGGGGCAGACTGACAGAGGCGCCTCTGGCCATCACCAGTAGGCGGTAGGTGAAGTGTCTTGCCCAAGGACGCAACAACCAAGACAGACAGAGCTGGTGATCGAACCGGCTTCCAAACCCCCTGAACGGTCGCCCCCATGGTTCAATGTGAGATTTTGTGGCTTCTCACATTAAATCAGTCCCTCCAGATGCCTGTCCTCTCATCTCAAATGCCAAAGCTTTTTTACAGAAGCTAATAACCTCAAATATTTCATGCTACACCTACACAAGGGCAAAGAGTGGTTGGAGCAGTTTGACCAAAATTACTACGACTGTGTGCGACAAACTTGTGATTTTATTGCTTTTCAAACGGTCGCTTCAAAGACGGGGCTTAATCTATGACCACTCGTAGTCAGTCGCTGTCTTCAAAGCGACTGTGGTGCGTCTGGAGGACAATTAAACTGCAATAAGATGCAGTCACTCTGCTAAATTCAGTATATTCGAGTACATACAGTCATTTTGTGATAATGCATTGAAACAAAAATGGCAAAAGTCAATTTGCTGCAATCTGTTGTCGTCTAGTTCCACAAAAATTCACATTAAGTCCAACGAGAACCTCAAGAATGTGAAACAGCCGTCCCTCTGCCAATAGTGACGTCCCATTATTAAAAAGAAACTGAGCTCATCAGCTCAGAGTGACTCAGATTGATTGCAGCGTGTTTGTAATTTGGCTTTTTATAAATTAGACGTCTGTTACTTAATTAGGAATCGGTCTTAGTCAGACTGCAATTGTTTGGAGACAGATTGCCTCCCACCTGTGCAGTCACCCTGCAATCTAAAGTGGTCTCCACACCTTCATGCAATTGATTACTGATAAGCCATATATATATATATAGATATATATAGATATATATAGATATATATATATATATAGATATATATAGATATATATATATATATAGATATATATAGATATATATATATATATAGATATAGATATAGATATATATATAGATATATAGAGATATAGATATATAGAGATATAGAGATATAGATAGATAGATATATAGATAGATAGATATATAGATAGATAGAGATATAGATAGATATATAGATATATAGATATAGATATATATCTATAGATATATATCTATAGATATAGATATATATATATAGATATATATATATAGATATAGATATATATCAGTGCGGTTACCAGGCAACCACTATTTTTTTTTCTCTCATCACAATGAGGTTACCGTCCTAATTTTACCCTCATG